>NC_091164.1:664077-896577 GCF_040958095.1 Procambarus clarkii | reverse complement strand
CTGTGACACAAAGAAGTTGATGGGGTACCTGAGAATAGGTAGAGTCTTCTATAAGAAGAGTGATAGTAAAGGCCAACCCCCATTACACATCAGGGTCAAGTAGAATAAGTGACGAAGGGACGGTGAGATATATACCCCCACCCCCCATTACCCCCATTAGGTGTAAGGTTAATGGGAGTAGGTCGTGGGGGGCGGGATATTGGTGGTCTACTGCTCTGCTTCCCACCCGTCCAGAGGTCACGGGCGAGGCCTTGTTACTGGCCGCCCGTTAGGTCACGAGGTCAGGTCACCCAAGGAGATGAGGGCATCACAATATATGTTGACCCATGTGAAGCGGCACCAGGTCATGCCTAAGCTGTTCCACCACAGAAACAGCCTTCTGAAGATGTATTCTTAAATACGAAAGTACTTAGGAAAATTTCTGTTTCAATTCTTTCTCCGTGGTCTGATATATATATATATATATATATATATATATATATATATATATATATATATATATATATATATATATATATATATATATATATATATATATATATATATATATATATGTCGTACCTAATAGCCAGAACTCACTTCTCAGCCTACTATGCAAGGCCCGATTTGCCTAATAAGCCAAGTTTTACTGAATTAATATATTTTCTCAAATTTTTTTCTTATGAAATGATAAAGCTACCCATTTCATTATGTATGAGGTCATTTTTTTTATTGGAGTTAAAATTAACGTAGATATATGACCGAACCTAACCAACCCTACCTAACCTAACCTAACCTATCTTTATAGGTTAGGTTAGGTTAGGTAGCCGAAAACGTTAGGTTAGGTTAGGTTAGGTAGGTTAGGTAGTCGAAAAAACATTAATTCATGAAAACTAGGCTTATTAGGCAAATCGGGCCTTGCATAGTAGGCTGAGAAGTGAGTTCTGGCTACTAGGTACGACATATATATATATATATATATATATATATATATATATATATATATATATATATATATATATATATATATATATTTATATATTTATATAGATATAAAATACACAATACAAATGTAATCGATAAATAAAGCATAACATAGGCTACCAAGGAAAGAAATACACTGAGGTGGGTCCCAGGAGCTATGACCTGTTCCTTAGACAACACCCACCTGGGCCTCGAGGTCCTACTCCAAGAGGCTATATATAGACTTGACACTCATTCACTCTTTCCTTTTCCTATTCTCTCTTACTTCTTCTCTTCTCCCTTCCTCTCCCTCTTCCCCCTTCCTCTCCCATTTCTCCTCTCCCATACAGCACTGGGACAGGGTGGTGGGACAGGGTGGGAGCCTGGACAACTAATAAGACATTATTATCCCGCACTGTAATGAAACATCTTAAAATTCTACTGAAATTCCCCTGTGTTCGAATGATTGAATAAAATGGCAACGTTATTCGTCTAAAAAGAAAACGCAGAAGGACCGATTATTAAGTCTTGTTTAGTCTGGGCTTCACGCGCCAACATTTTCTGTGAAGGCAGGACATTCACACCTCGGACGAGTCTATTCACTCATTCATTATTTTCCCATTTCCATTTGAATTATATAATTAATTTTGAAGTTGAAGTAGATGTTGGTAAAAAAAAATGATAATACAATAATACATATAATTGAATGATTTAAATTCGGCTGAGGACATGGAGGAGGGTGAGGACTCCCCCACGGAACTAGAATGGAGGTGGCCAAGGTCCAGGCTTGGAGCTGGAAGCACTGGAGTCTACCTGGAACTCAAATCTTCACCGGAACAATGACCCCTCAGCCATATATATACATATATACATATACTGTATACCTCCCGGCCACGTAAGGTATATATGTATAAATGCTAGGCGTAAGGTGCATATATACCTTACGCCTAGCATTTGTTTACCGAATCGATTAATGCGTTAAATATGCGATGTTTTAGATCAGATTATACCACTGTAAAATTGACGTTTTCTATACAGCGATACGTTAAGGGGGTTTAATTACGTTTTTGGATAGGCTAAACAGTCGCATTTTTTAACGTAGTGGAGAATTGAGAGACTCATACTAAAGACACACTCACTGGCTTACAGCCAGTGAGTGTTTACTCACCTAAGTGCGAGTGTATAATACTCATATACTTGGTATTATATGGGATGAACTTCAGCTCCCTGGCTCCGTCTCTCAGCTTTCACTCGGGTGGTGTAGATGTTGTTGTTATAGATTCAGCTACTCGGAAGAAGTTCCAAGTAGCACGGGCTATGGTGAGCCCGTAACTTGCCTGGCACAGGAGCGGGGCAAGTAGCACGGGCTATGGTGAGCCCGTAGTGGACTTACCTGGCACAGGAGCGGGCCAAGTAGCACGGGCTACGGTGAGCCCGTAGTGGACTTACCTGCCACAGGAGCGGGGCAAGTAGCACGGGCTACGGTGAGCCCGTAGTGGACTTACCTGGCACAGGAGCGGGGCAAGTAGCACGGGCTATGGTGAGCCCGTAGTGGACTTACCTGGCACAGGAGCGGGCCAAGTAGCACGGGCTATGGTGACCCCGTAGTGGACTTACCTGCCACAGGAGCGGGGCAAGTAGCACGGGCTATGGTGACCCCGTAGTGGACTTACCTGCCACAGGAGCGGGGCAAGTAGCACGGGCTATGGTGACCCCGTAGTGGACTTACCTGGCACAGGAGCGGGGCAAGTAGCACGGGCTATGGTGACCCCGTAGTGGACTTACCTGGCACAGGAGCGGGGCAAGTAGCACGGGCTATGGTGAGCCCGTAGTGGACTTACCTGGCACAGGAGCGGGGCAAGTAGCACGGGCTATGGTGAGCCCGTAACTTACCTGGCTGGTGTACAGGTTCCAGAGCCTACTGGAATGTGTCGTACCTAAGGAACTGTGCATAGCGTCGACCTCCACTTAGCGGACTTAGTACAGTCGGAACACAGGTGACTGGGACCCTGAGTTCGATTCCCCCGCCCGCAGGAGACAGGTGACTGTTGTGGGTAGCATGCCAAGAGGATCTCGATAACCGTAACAGGTTGTAACAACTGGTTATAATGTCCCTGAGGGGCCAATCACGTGTTTTTTTTTCGTTCAATACAGCGAGGCGCGTTTGTTTGTGTGACGTCATATGTGACGTCACACATCTGGTGACGTCATTATAGCACACAGATGACGTCACGGCTGCTTTCTGTCTCCCACTGGGATACTTTCTCCCGACCAGCGACTTCAAGCTTGACCTTGAGCGCTGGAACATTGTACTTTCTCTCTCTCTCTCTCTCTCTCTCTCTCTCTCTCTCTCTCTCTCTCTCTCTCTCTCTCTCTCTCTCTCTCTCTCTCTCTCTCTCTCTCTCTCTCTCTCTCTCTCTCTCTCTCCCTCTCTCTCTCTCTCTCTCTCTCTCTCTCTCTCTCTCTCTCTCTCTCTCTCTCTCTCTCTCTCTCTCTCTCTCTCTCTCTCTCTCTCTCTCTCCCTCTCTCTCTCTCTCTCTCTCTCTCTCTCTCTCTCTCTCTCTCTCTCTCTCTCTCTCTCTCTCTCTCTCTCTCTCTCTCTCTCTCTCTCTCTCTCCCTCTCTCTCTCTCTCTCTCTCTTTATCATAATGTAACAATTGGTGTTGATATTAGGCCTATCAGCCTCTAGGGGATTATCCTGAGGCCTATTAACCAACCCCCCACTCAGGAGATATATATATATATGTACAGGCTTCCTGTCCCCAAAGACGGGAATGATATACTGTAAAAAGTGACGATAGCCGTCGCCACAACACGATCTTCGATATCTTGAGACAAGCTATACGGGTATCTGTTATCATTACTATGGTGATGCTATCGCTTCACACCCCCTCCCCCCCTCATCCCCCCCCCCTTAACCCCCCTCCTACCCCACCTTCTCCCCTATTCTTGAAAATTACGATATCGATTTCCCGTTTTCAGTGACGAAAAGCAATCGGATAATGAGATGTGGTTATCGTGTATGTGTCTTTCTAGCCTGGGAAAGTCAGTGAAAGTAATGACGCAACACGTTAGAAAGTGAAAGGGAAAGTGAGATTTGAACGGGGAGGGGGGGGGGAGGAAGAAAGGGGCATATAGAATTTAATAATGACGTCATTTAATAATGACTTTCTAATGAAAGAGAAAGTTGCGTCTGTAATGTGGGGAAATAAAGAGAAAGTATCAGGGGGGGGGGGAAGAAAGTGAGACAGGGGAGTGTTATATGTAAGAAAGGAATGAAGGTGAAAGTGGCATTGGGAACAGTGAAAGTGAAAGCAGCTTAGGGGACCAGAAAGTGAAACTGGCGTAGAGAACAGAGAAAGTGAAAGTACCGTAAGGAACAGGAATAGTGAAAATCGAGAGAAAGTGAGATTAAAACTATCACTGGCAATGGAAAGTGAAAGTGAAAGTGAAGGATATGAGTAAAATGAAAGCAGAATTTTTTGTTTTCATTTTGTTTTCAATTCTGCATTCACCTTTTTTTTCTCTCTACTTTCAACCCATATAAACCCATACTCTCTCTCTCTCTCTCTCTCTCTCTCTCTCTCTCTCTCTCTCTCTCTCTCTCTCTCTCTCTCTCTCTCTCTCTCTCTCTCTCTCTCTCTCTCTCTCTCTCTCTTTCTCTCTCTCTCTCTCTCTCTCTTTCAAGAATCGTTAGTGTATGAGGGAATTACAGGTATTCTTTTTTTAAGGAATATATTTACAGGTATTTACAGGTGTTCAGTACAATGAACATGTGAATAGTGTGTACAGGGGTCTCCAACCGGGACCTTGAACTAGGCAAGGCGAACCAATGCCCACTTCTCCAGCGGGACATTTGCTAACTTTCAACTTGGAGTTCGACCTTGGTAGTAACTTTCTCTATTATTATCGGCTCTTCTCCACCCCTGGCCTCACTTTCCCTGCACTTTCCCTTTCTCTTCCTCGTGTTTTGACCTTTCACTTGTGCCGTGGAAAAGGGGAAAGTTCACCCGACTTTCTCATTTTCAGTTTGGACAATTCGAGAGATTTCACTCAAGTGTCTCTTAACCCAGATAACTTTCACTTACTCTCACTTTCGCTGGCTTGGACACTCTCCACTTTCTCTGGCTGTGGTGTTCCCGTGACCTCGTCTGACCTTATTAAGGTCACACAAGGCTCACTCACAACAAACTGTTCACCATTGGTCAATATACAGTCTTGTAATACATAAAACTAACAAAACACTTTAATTCTAAAATTCCACTTTTTACATAAATTTAAAAACAAAAATCAACACATGGTTTTTGCTCCTATTTAAATGGATATTTTTGATCTGTATTAAAATGTATGATTTGTGAATGATTATAGGCTATTTTATTTATGATAATACACGGTGTATTCCTGTGAGTTTCTGTGACTGTGTACTCACCTAGTTGAGCTTGCAGGGGGTTGAGCTCCGACTCTTTGGTCCCGCCTCTCAACTGTCAATCTACTGGTGAACAGGTTCCTGAGCCTATTGGGCTCTATCATATCTACATTTGAAACTGTGTATGGAGTCAGCCTCCACCACATCACTGCCTAATGCATTCCACTTGTTAACTACTCTGACACTGAAAAAGTTCCTTCTGATGTCTGTGAGTGTGTGTGTATGTTTCTGTGAGTGCGTGTGTATGTTTGTGTGCACACACACACGTATGTTTGAAAGTTGTGAAAACTTTCTCCCATCACCAAGGTCAGGAGAGAACGATGCTGTGAGAGAAAGGTGAAATAGAAAACAGTTTGTTGTGAGTGAGCCTTGTGTGACCTTAATAAGGTCAGACGAGGTCACGGGAACACCACAGTCAGAGAAAGTGGAGAGTGTCCAAGCCAGCGAAAGTGAGAGTAAGTGAAAGTTATCTGGGATAAGAGACACTTGAGTGAAATCTCTGGAATTGTCCAAACTGAAAATGAGAAAGTCAGGTGAACTTTCCCCTTTTCCACGGCACAAGTGAAAGGTCAAAACACGAGGAAGAGAAAGGGAAAGTGCAGGGAAAGTGAGGCCAGGGGCGGAGAAGAGCCGATAATAATAGAGAAAGTTACTACCAAGGTCGAACTCCAAGTTGAAAGTTAGCAAATGTCCCGCTGGAGAAGTGGGCGTTGGTTCAGCTTGCCTAGTTCAAGGTCCCGGTTCGAGACCCCTGTAAAGCCTCAGTCCAATATAGGCCTAACACTCTCGACTGCCGACAGTGTTACCAAAGTCGAGGACAACACCAGTAGACAACACCCTCTAACACTGAAGTCATTTTCCATTTCAACTTTGTCATTGATTCTCCAGATAGAGGTTGCAACCCACCTCTCAACCTCCACCACCTCAGAGGTCACTATACACAACCTCCACTACCTCAGAGGTCACTATACACAACCTCCACTACCTCAGAGGTCACTATACACAACCTCCACTACCTCAGAGGTCACTATACACCACCTCCACTACCTCAGAGGTCACTATACACAACCACCACTACCTCAGAGGTCACTATACACAACCACCACTACCTCAGAGGTCACTATACACAACCTCCACTACCTCAGAGGTCACTATACACAACCTCCACCACCTCAGAGGTTACTATACACAACCTCCACCACCTCAGAGGTCACTATACACAACCACCACTACCTCAGAGGTCACTATACACAACCACCACTACCTCAGAGGTCACTATACACAACCTCCACTACCTCAGAGGTCACTATACACAACCTCCACCACCTCAGAGGTCACTATACACAACCACCACTACCTCAGAGGTCACTATACACAACCTCCACTACCTCAGAGGTCACTATACACAACCTCCACTACCTCAGAGGTCACTATACACAACCTCCACTACCTCAGAGGTCACTATACACAACCTCGGAGCCTGGTCCTCCTCATAACACACCTTCAACTGTTGACCAGACCACACACTAGAAAGTGAAGGGACGACGACGACGTTTCGATCCGTCCTGGACCATTCTCAAGTCAACAATCGACTTGGAGAATGGTCCAGGACGGACCGAAACGTCGTCGTCGTCCCTTCACCTACTAGTGTGTGGTCTGGGCAACATACTTCAGCCTCGTTATTGTGACTCATCGTCAGCACACCTTCAACTGTTTTCCATTTCAACTTTCTCTCGCAGCATCCTTCGCCCCTGACCTTGACAATGGCAGAAAATTTCACAACTTTCCATTTCGCTCAACTATCGTTTATCATCGACCGTGAAGTCGACCCAAGATGGTGAAAGTAAAGAGAGAGAAAGCGATTGGGATACAACCTCTGAGGTAGTGGAGGTTGTGTATAGTGACCTCTGAGGTGGTGGAGGTTGTGTATAGTGACCTCTGAGGTGGTGGAGGTTGTGTATAGTGACCTCTGAGGTAGTGGAGGTTGTGTATAGTGACCTCTGAGGTGGTGGAGGTTGTGTATAGTGACCTCTGAGGTGGTGGAGGTTGTGTATAGTGACCTCTGAGGTAGTGGAGGTTGTGTATAGTGACCTCTGAGGTAGTGGAGGTTGTGTATAGTGACCTCTGAGGTGGTGGAGGTTGTGTATAGTGACCTCTGAGGTGGTGGAGGTTGTGTATAGTGACCTCTGAGGTGGTGGAGGTTGTGTATAGTGACCTCTGAGGTAGTGGAGGTTGTGTATAGTGACCTCTGAGGTAGTGGAGGTTGTGTATAGTGACCTCTGAGGTAGTGGAGGTTGTGTATAGTGACCTCTGAGGTGGTGGAGGTTGTGTATAGTGACCTCTGAGGTAGTGGAGGTTGTGTATAGTGACCTCTGAGGTAGTGGAGGTTGTGTATAGTGACCTCTGAGGTGGTGGAGGTTGTGTATAGTGACCTCTGAGGTGGTGGAGGTTGTGTATAGTGACCTCTGAGGTGGTGGAGGTTGTGTATAGTGACCTCTGAGGTAGTGGAGGTTGTGTATAGTGACCTCTGAGGTGGTGGAGGTTGTGTATAGTGACCTCTGAGGTGGTGGAGGTTGTGTATAGTGACCTCTGAGGTAGTGGAGGTTGTGTATAGTGACCTCTGAGGTGGTGGAGGTTGTGTATAGTGACCTCTGAGGTAGTGGAGGTTGTGTATGGTGACCTCTGAGGTAGTGGAGGTTGTGTATAGTGACCTCTGAGGTAGTGGAGGTTGTGTATAGTGACCTCTGAGGTGGTGGAGGTTGAGAGGTGGGTAGCAACCTCTATCTGGAGAATCAATGACAAAGTTGAAATGGAAAATGACTTCAGTGTTAGAGGGTGTTGTCTACTGGTGTTGTCCTCGACTTTGGTAACACTGTCTGCAGTCGAGAGTGTTAGGCCTATATTGCACTGAGGCTTTACAGGGGTCTCGAACCGGGACCTTGAACTAGGCAAGGTGAACCAATGCCCACTTCTCCAGCGGGACATTTGCTAACTTTCAACTTGGAGTTCGACCTTGGTAGTAACTTTCTCTATTATTATCGGCTCTTCTCCGCCCCTGGCCTCACTTTCCCTTTCTCTTCCTCGTGTTTTGACCTTTCACTTGTGCCGTGGAAAAGGGGAAAGTTCACCTGACTTTCTCATTTTCAGTTTGGACAATTCGAGAGATTTCACTCAAGTGTCTCTTATCCCAGATAACTTTCACTTACTCTCACTTTCGCTGGCTTGGACACTCTCCACTTTCTCTGGCTGTGGTGTTCCCGTGACCTCGTCTGACCTTATTAAGGTCACACAAGGCTCACTCACAACAAACTGTTCACCATTGGTCAATATACAGTCTTGTAATACATAAAACTAACAAAACACTTTAATTCTAAAATTCCACTTTTTACATAAATTTAAAAACAAAAATCAACACATGGTTTTTGCTCCTATTTAAATGGATATTTTTGATCTGTATTAAAATGTATGATTTGTGAATGATTATAGGTTATTTTATTTATGATAATACATGATGTATTCTTGTGAGTTTCTGTGACTGTGTACTCACCTAGTTGTGCTTGCAGGGGGTTGAGCTCCGACTCTTTGGTCCCGCCTCTCAACTGTCACTCAACTGGTGTACAGGATCCTGAGCTGATTGGGCTCTATCATATCTACACTTGAAGCTGTGTATGGAGTCAGCCTCCACATCACTGCCTAATGCATTCCATTTACTAACTACTCTGACACTGAAACAATTCTTTCTGATGTCTGTGAGTGCGTGTGTGTGTTTCTGTGAGTGCGTGTGTATGTTTGTGTGTGCACACACGCGTATGTTTGTGTGTGCACACACGCGTATGTTTGAAAGTTGTGAAAACTTTCTCCCATCACCAAGGTCAGGAGAGAACGATGCTGTGAGAGAAAGGTGAAATAGAAAACAGTTTGTTGTGAGTGAGCCTTGTGTGACCTTAATAAGGTCAGACGAGGTCATGGGAACACCACAGCCAGAGAAAGTGGAGAGTGTCCAAGCCAGCGAAAGTGAGAGTAAGTGAAAGTTATCTGGGATAAGAGACACTTGAGTGAAATCTCTCGAATTGTCCAAACTGAAAATGAGAAAGCCAGGTAAACTTTCCCCTTTTCCACGGCACAAGTGAAAGGTCAAAACACGAGGAAGAGAAAGGGAAAGTGCAGGGAAAGTGAGGCCAGGGGCGGAGAAGAGCCGATAATAATAGAGAAAGTTACTACCAAGGTCGAACTCCAAGTTGAAAGTTAGCAAATGTCCCGCTGGAGAAGTGGGCGTTGGTTCACCTTGCCTAGTTCAAGGTCCCGGTTCGAGACCCCTGTAAAGCCTCAGTCCAATATAGGCCTAACACTCTCGACTGCAGACAGTGTTACCAAAGTCGAGGACAACACCAGTAGACAACACCCTCTAACACTGAAGTCATTTTCCATTTCAACTTTGTCATTGATTCTCCAGATAGAGGTTGCTACCCACCTCTCAACCTCCACCACCTCAGAGGTCACTATACACAACCTCCACTACCTCAGAGGTCACTATACACAACCTCCACTGCCTCAGAGGTCACTATACACAACCTCCACCACCTCAGAGGTCACTATACACAACCTCCACTACCTCAGAGGTCACTATACACAACCACCACCACCTCAGAGGTCACTATACACCACCTCCACCACCTCAGAGGTCACTATACACAACCTCCACCACCTCAGAGGTCACTATACACAACCTCCACCACCTCAGAGGTCACTATACACCACCTCCACCACCTCAGAGGTCACTATACACAACCTCCACCACCTCAGAGGTCACTATACACAACCACCACTACCTCAGAGGTCACTATACACAACCTCCACCACCTCAGAGGTCACTATACACAACCTCCACCACCTCAGAGGTCACTATACACAACCTCCACCACCTCAGAGGTTGTATCCCAATCGCTTTCTCTCTCTTTACTTTCACCATCTTGGGTCGATTTCACGGTCGATGATAAACGATAGTTGAGCGAAATGGAAAGTTGTGAAATTTTCTGCCATTGTCAAGGTCAGGGGCGAAGGATGCTGCGAGAGAAAGTTGAAATGGAAAACAGTTGAAGGTGTGCTGACGATGAGTCACAATAACGAGGCTGAAGTATGTTGACCAGACCACACACTAGTAGGTGAAGGGACGACGACGACGTTTCGGTCCGTCCTGGACCATTCTCCAAGTCGATTGTTGACTTGAGAATGGTCCAGGACGGACCGAAACGTCGTCGTCGTCCCTTCACTTTCTAGTGTGTGGTCTGGTCAACAGTTGAAGGTGTGTTATGAGGAGGACCAGGCTCCGAGGTTGTGTATAGTGACCTCTGAGGTAGTGGAGGTTGTGTATAGTGACCTCTGAGGTGGTGGAGGTTGTGTATAGTGACCTCTGAGGTGGTGGAGGTGGTGTATAGTGACCTCTGAGGTAGTGGAGGTTGTGTATAGTGACCTCTGAGGTGGTGGAGGTTGTGTATAGTGACCTCTGAGGTGGTGGAGGTTGTGTATAGTGACCTCTGAGGTGGTGGAGGTGGTGTATAGTGACCTCTGAGGTGGTGGAGGTTGTGTATAGTGACCTCTGAGGTGGTGGAGGTTGTGTATAGTGACCTCTGAGGTGGTGGAGGTTGTGTATAGTGACCTCTGAGGTGGTGGAGGTTGTGTATAGTGACCTCTGAGGTAGTGGAGGTTGTGTATAGTGACCTCTGAGGTGGTGGAGGTTGTGTATAGTGACCTCTGAGGTGGTGGAGGTTGTGTATAGTGACCTCTGAGGTAGTGGAGGTTGTGTATAGTGACCTCTGAGGTGGTGGAGGTTGTGTATAGTGACCTCTGAGGTGGTGGAGGTTGTGTATAGTGACCTCTGAGGTAGTGGAGGTTGTGTATAGTGACCTCTGAGGTGGTGGAGGTTGTGTATAGTGACCTCTGAGGTGGAGGAGGTTGTGTATAGTGACCTCTGAGGTGGTGGAGGTTGTGTATAGTGACCTCTGAGGTGGTGGAGGTTGTGTATAGTGACCTCTGAGGTGGTGGAGGTTGTGTATAGTGACCTCTGAGGTAGTGGAGGTTGTGTATAGTGACCTCTGAGGTGGTGGAGGTTGTGTATAGTGACCTCTGAGGTGGTGGAGGTTGTGTATAGTGACCTCTGAGGTGGTGGAGGTTGTGTATAGTGACCTCTGAAGTAGTGGAGGTTGTGTATAGTGACCTCTGAGGTAGTGGAGGTTGTGTATAGTGACCTCTGAGGTGGAGGAGGTTGTGTATAGTGACCTCTGAGGTGGTGGAGGTTGTGTATAGTGACCTCTGAGGTAGTGGAGGTTGTGTATAGTGACCTCTGAGGTGGTGGAGGTTGTGTATAGTGACCTCTGAAGTAGTGGAGGTTGTGTATAGTGACCTCTGAGGTAGTGGAGGTTGTGTATAGTGACCTCTGAGGTGGTGGAGGTTGAGAGGTGGGTAGCAACCTCTATCTGGAGAATCAATGACAAAGTTGAAATGGAAAATGACTTCAGTGTTAGAGGGTGTTGTCTACTGGTGTTGTCCTCGACTTTGGTAACACTGTCGGCAGTCGAGAGTGTTAGGCCTATATTGGACTGAGGCTTTACATGGGTCTCGAACCGGGACCTTGAACTAGGCAAGGTGAACCAACGCCCACTTCTCCAGCGGGACATTTGCTAACTTTCAACTTGGAGTTGGACCTTGGTAGTAACTTTCTCTATTATTATCGGCTCTTCTCCGCCCCTGGCCTCACTTTCCCTGCACTTTCCCTTTCTCTTCCTCGTGTTTGACCTTTCACTTGTGCCGTGGAAAAGGGGAAAGTTCACCTGACTTTCTCATTTTCAGTTTGGACAATTCGAGAGATTTCACTCAAGTGTCTCTTATCCCAGATAACTTTCACTTACTCTCACTTTCGCTGGCTTGGACACTCTCCACTTTCTCTGGCTGTGGTGTTCCCATGACCTCGTCTGACCTTATTAAGGTCACACAAGGCTCACTCACAACAAACTGTTTTCTATTTCACCTTTCTCTCACAGCATCGTTCTCTCCTGACCTTGGTGATGGGAGAAAGTTTTCACAACTTTCAAACATACGCGTGTGTGCACACACAAACATACACACGCACTCACAGAAACACACACACGCACTCACAGACATCAGAAAGAATTGTTTCAGTGTCAGAGTAGTTAGTAAATGGAATGCATTAGGCAGTGATGTGGTGGAGGCTGACTCCATACACAGCTTCAAGTGTAGATATGACAGAGCCCAATAGGCTCAGGAACCTGTACATCAGTTGAGTGACAGTTGAGAGGCGGGACCAAAGAGTCGGAGCTCAACCCCCTGCAAGCACAACTAGGTGAGTACACAGTCACAGAAACTCACAGGAATACACCGTGTATTATCATAAATAAAATAACCTATAATCATTCACAAATCATACATTTTAATACAGATCAAAAATATCCATTTAAATAGGAGCAAAAACCATGTGTTGATTTTTGTTTTTAAATTTATGTAAAAAGTGGAATTTTAGAATTAAAGTGTTTTGTTAGTTTTATGTATTACAAGACTACATATTGACCAATGGTGAACAGTTTGTTGTGAGTGTGTCTTGTGTGACCTTAATAAGGTCAGACGAGGTCATGGGAACACCACAGCCAGAGAAAGTGGAGAGTGTCCAAGCCAGCGAAAGTGAGAGTAAGTGAAAGTTATCTGGGATAAGAGACACTTGAGTGAAATCTCTCGAATTGTCCAAACTGAAAATGAGAAAGTCGGGTGAACTTTCCCCTTTTCCACGGCATAAGTGAAAGGTCAAAACACGAGGAAGAGAAAGGGAAAGTGCAGGGAAAGTGAGGCCAGGGGCGGAGAAGAGCCGATAATAATAGAGAAAGTTACTACCAAGGTCGAACTCCAAGTTGAAAGTTAGCAAATGTCCCGCTGGAGAAGTGGGCGTTGGTTCGCCTTGCCTAGTTCAAGGTCCCGGTTCGAGACCCCTGTAAAGCCTCAGTCCAATATAGGCCTAACACTCTCGACTGCCGACAGTGTTACCAAAGTCGAGGACAACAAAGTGTGAACGAGATGAATACATGTGTGAGTGACACACTGTTCACATGTTCATTGTACTCAACACCTGAGTACCTGAGTAAATATATTCCTTCAACACCTGAGTAAATATATATCTTCAACACCTGAGTACCTGAGTAAATATATTCCTTCAACACCTGAGTACCTGAGTAAATATATTCCTTCAACACCTGAGTAAATATATTCCTTCAACACCTGAGTAAATATATTCCATCAACACCTGAGTACCTGAGTAAATATATTCCTTCAACACCTGAGTAAATATATTCCTTCAACACCTGAGTAAATATATTCCATCAACACCTGAGTACCTGAGTAAATATATTCCTTCAACACCTGAGTAAATATATTCCTTCAACACCTGAGTAAATATATTCCTTCAACACCTGAGTAAATATATTCCTTCAACACCTGAGTAAATATATATCTTCAACACCTGAGTAAATATATATCTTCAACACCTGAGTAAATATATTCCTTCAACACCTGAGTAAATATATATCTTCAACACCTGAGTAAATATATTCCTTCAACACCTGAGTAAATATATTCCTTCAACACCTGAGTAAATATATTCCATCAACACCTGAGTACCTGAGTAAATATATTCCTTCAACACCTGAGTAAATATATTCCTTCAACACCTGAGTAAATATATTCCTTCAACACCTGAGTAAATATATTCCTTCAACACCTGAGTAAATATATTCCTTCAACACCTGAGTAAATATATTCCTTCAACACCTGAGTAAATATATTCCATCAACACCTGAGTACCTGAGTAAATATATTCCTTCAACACCTGAGTAAATATATTCCTTCAACACCTGAGTAAATATATTCCTTCAACACCTGAGTAAATATATTCCTTCAACACCTGAGTAAATATATTCCTTCAACACCTGAGTAAATATATTCCTTCAACACCTGAGTAAATATATTCCATCAACACCTGAGTAAATATATTCCTTCAACACCTGAGTAAATATATTCCTTCAACACCTGAGTAAATATATTCCATCAACACCTGAGTACCTGAGTAAATATATTCCTTCAACACCTGAGTAAATATATTCCTTCAACACCTGAGTAAATATATTCCTTCAACACCTGAGTAAATATATTCCTTCAACACCTGAGTAAATATATTCCTTCAACACCTGAGTAAATATATTCCTTCAACACCTGAGTAAATATATTCCTTCAACACCTGAGTAAATATATTCCTTCAACACCTGAGTAAATATATTCCTTCAACACCTGAGTAAATATATATCTTCAACACCTGAGTAAATATATTCCTTCAACACCTGAGTAAATATATTCCTTCAACACCTGAGTAAATATATTCCATCAACACCTGAGTACCTGAGTAAATATATTCCTTCAACACCTGAGTAAATATATATCTTCAACACCTGAGTAAATATATTCCTTCAACACCTGAGTAAATATATTCCTTCAACACCTGAGTAAATATATTCCTTCAACACCTGAGTAAATATATATCTTCAACACCTGAGTAAATATATTCCTTCAACACCTGAGTAAATATATTCCTTCAACACCTGAGTAAATATATTCCATCAACACCTGAGTACCTGAGTAAATATATTCCTTCAACACCTGAGTAAATATATATCTTCAACACCTGAGTAAATATATTCCTTCAACACCTGAGTAAATATATTCCTTCAACACCTGAGTAAATATATTCCTTCAACACCTGAGTAAATATATTCCTTCAACACCTGAGTAAATATATTCCTTCAACACCTGAGTAAATATATTCCTTCAACACCTGAGTAAATATATATCTTCAACACCTGAGTAAATATATATCTTCAACACCTGAGTAAATATATATCTTCAACACCTGAGTAAATATATTCCTTCAACACCTGAGTAAATATATTCCTTCAACACCTGAGTAAATATATTCCTTCAACACCTGAGTAAATATATTCCTTCAACACCTGAGTAAATATATTCCTTCAACACCTGAGTAAATATATTCCTTCAACACCTGAGTAAATATATTCCTTCAACACCTGAGTAAATATATTCCTTCAACACCTGAGTAAATATATTCCTTCAACACCTGAGTAAATATATTCCTTCAACACCTGAGTAAATATATTCCTTCAACACCTGAGTAAATATATTCCTTCAACACCTGAGTAAATATATTCCTTCAACACCTGAGTAAATATATTCCTTCAACACCTGAGTAAATATATTCCTTCAACACCTGAGTAAATATATTCCTTCAACACCTGAGTAAATATATTCCTTCAACACCTGAGTAAATATATATCTTCAACACCTGAGTAAATATATATCTTCAACACCTGAGTAAATATATATCTTCAACACCTGAGTAAATATATTCCTTCAACACCTGAGTAAATATATATCTTCAACACCTGAGTAAATATATTCCTTCAACACCTGAGTAAATATATTCCTTCAACACCTGAGTAAATATATTCCTTCAACACCTGAGTAAATATATTCCTTCAACACCTGAGTAAATATATTCCTTCAACACCTGAGTAAATATATTCCTTCAACACCTGAGTAAATATATTCCTTCAACACCTGAGTAAATATATTCCTTCAACACCTGAGTAAATATATTCCTTCAACACCTGAGTAAATATATATCTTCAACACCTGAGTAAATATATATCTTCAACACCTGAGTAAATATATATCTTCAACACCTGAGTAAATATATTCCTTCAACACCTGAGTAAATATATATCTTCAACACCTGAGTAAATATATTCCTTCAACACCTGAGTAAATATATTCCTTCAACACCTGAGTAAATATATTCCTTCAACACCTGAGTAAATATATTCCTTCAACACCTGAGTAAATATATTCCTTCAACACCTGAGTAAATATATTCCTTCAACACCTGAGTAAATATATATCTTCAACACCTGAGTAAATATATTCCTTCAACACCTGAGTAAATATATTCCTTCAACACCTGAGTAAATATATTCCTTCAACACCTGAGTAAATATATATCTTCAACACCTGAGTAAATATATATCTTCAACACCTGAGTAAATATATATCTTCAACACCTGAGTAAATATATTCTTTCAACACAAGATTTATCAATAATGTGAAGTTTTATCGTATTTATCTTTATTTTCTTATTATAAAAATTAATTTTTATTATTTTTAATAATAAAAATAATAATAATAAAATAATTACAGTATGACGTAATTACATTGACGTCATACTTGATGACGTCACAGGGACAAATGACGTCACTTTCATATTTTGTTTTATAATTTATATATATATATATATATATATATATATATATATATATATATATATATATATATATATATATATATATATATATATATATATATATATATATATATATTATAGGCCTTCTTATTTAATTGTAGGGGCCTATATAGTTGATCTGTATTATATATGGTGTAATTAAGGAAGTAATTATGTATACAAACGTATACATAATAACATAAGCTGGTGCGAGGGCGAGTCCATTCTGGTGTGTGTGGGGGAGGTGACATGAATCACATGGCTAGTAAGAGGGCGAGTCCATTATAGCGTAGGGGGGGGGGGGTATAGTGACCGAGGTCCCTCTCTGTTTAACGTGCATTTACTCGTAGTTTAAATCTATCGTTTATTGATCTATCACTCTAGGTCTATTGATCTATCGTTACGCTAGAGAGAGAAGTTCATCTTGGAGAGGGAACGACCTTGTTCAGACCAGCTGGTGACTGACCGTCTCCTGTCTGTCTGTCTGTCCTGTCTGTCTGTCTGTCTGTCTGTCTGTCTGTCTGTCTGTCTGTCTGTCTGTCTGTCTGTGTTGACCTGTCTGTGTTGACCTGTCACTCATCTTCCCCGTGTGTGGTCCGTCACTATACTGTTGAACTCATAAACTATATATCTATTGTTTATATATTCTATAATCTAGGATATCAATACTAGATATCGTCTAGAGCAGCGGTGCTCAAACTCTTTTACAATCATTGTTCTTTTATTCCTGCAGCCTCTTTACTAATAGCGATGTATTAAATACACGATGTATTAAACAAAAAATGTATTATGTGAGCTTACATCACTAGCTGGTTATCGTAACACCCCCACCCCCCCCCTACATATTGCCAAACCCCCCCCCCTTACCCCACTCAAAGGAGGGGGGCTATGGCCCCCAGTTTGGGGTACCAGTGGTGTAGACTCAACTAGACTGTTAATCAAAAAATGTTGATATCTCTAGGCTATCTACATTTAGCGGCTATCTTTCTCTCTATTAATCGATCAATATCATCATCATGTATGGTTATACATGGTCATACGCTGTGTATTTTCAAATATTGTAGTATGGCGAGATAAGGCAACAAAATATATATATATTTCGTGTAATGTATATTGAGTCGTTCTCTATACACACATACACACAGTAATGTTACGCAACACACAGAAATATAAATACACAAATGCAGAAATACAATTAGTTCAAATATACACATACAAATAGTACAAATATACACATACAATTAGTACAAATATACACATACAATTAGTACAAATATATACATACAAATAGTACAAATATACACATACAAATAGTACAAATATACACATACAAATAGTACAAATATACACACACAAATAGTACAAATATACACATACAAATAGTACAAATATACACATACAAATAGTACAAATATACACATACAAATAGTACAAATATACACACACAAATAGTACAAATATACACACACAAATAGTACAAATATACACACACAAATAGTACAAATATACACACACAAATAGTACAAATATACACATACAAATAGTACAAATATACACATACAAATAGTACAAATATACACACACAAATAGTACAAATATACACATACAAATAGTACAAATATACACACACAAATAGTACAAATATACACATACAAATAGTACAAATATACACACACAAATAGTACAAATATACACACACAAATAGTACAAATATACACATACAAATAGTACAAATATACACACACAAATAGTACAAATATACACACACAAATAGTACAAATATACACATACAAATAGTACAAATATACACACACAAATAGTACAAATATACACATACAAATAGTACAAATATACACATACAAATAGTACAAATATACACATACAAATATACACATACAATTAGTACAAATATACACATACAAATAGTACAAATATACACATACAAATAGTACAAATATACACATACAAATATACACATACAATTAGTACAAATATACACATACAAATAGTACAAATATACACATACAAATAGTACAAATAGTACAAATATACACATACAAATAGTACAAATATACACATACAAATATACACATACAAATAGTACAAATATACACATACAAATATACACATACAAATAGTACAAATATACACATACAAATATACACATACAAATAGTACAAATATACACATACAAATAGTACAAATATACACATACAAATATACACATACAAATAGTACAAATATACACATACAAATAGTACAAATATACACATACAAATAGTACAAATATACACATACAAATAGTACAAATATACACATACAAATAGTACAAATATACACATACAAATAGTACAAATATACACATACAAATAGTACAAATATACACATACAAATATACACATACAAATAGTACAAATATACACACACAAATAGTACAAATATACACATACAAATAGTACAAATATACACATACAAATATACACATACAAATAGTACAAATATACACACACAAATAGTACAAATATACACATACAAATATACACACACAAATAGTACAAATATACACATACAAATAGTACAAATATACACATACAAATATACACATACAAATAGTACAAATATACACATACAAATAGCAGTAAAACCCACCTTTACTGGTATTGTATTGACTAAGAATAGAATAGTGATTTATCTAACAATTGTATTTCAACTGAAGGTTTGGTCAATGTGTCTAACTATACATGTTATATATATATATATATATATATATATATATATATATATATATATATATATATATATATATATATATATATATATATACAGAGTTACGTCTGCCCTACATAAAGTGGGTCGATGTGTCTTTTTACATAGTGTCATTAATGTGCATTTACAAAGGTGAAATGTAATTCTGATCAGTTTCCACATATACTTTATACACACACATACGCACACATATACATATATATGTACATATATACATACATCCACATATACAGGAGTCATTGCTGTAAACAACCGATGGCTGGAAAGGCGGGATCCAAGAGTCAATGCTCGATCCTGCAAGCACAAATAGGTGAGTACACACATATACATACATACATGCATACATATACATTTATGGCTCTCCTACTCTGAGAGGTCTAGACAGCCAATAGAGAAACTAGTGTGTTATTAAGCACCTTAATCACTGAAGGTGATTAAGGTGCTTTTACAAGCTCAGGTTATATAGTTACATCACATACATACATTGTATAATTGATACATTACATGGTCAATCTTGGGTACAAGTCCAATATATCATCAAGTGTTCCAGTACTCATATAGTAGGTACACAGTTCAGCATACCTGAGCCCAGGAGGGCGGAAGTCAGTCAATATGGGACATTCTACAATATAATGTTCAAAAAAGTGCATTTTTCTCTTTCACAAAGTTGACACATTGTGTACTCGACATTTGGGTTTTGATAAAGCTGCCAGATAGTCTATTTATTTATTTATTTATATACAAGAAGGTACATTGAGTTTGTGTGAATACATAGCATAGTATTTACAATCTTGTAAAGCCACTAGTACGCGCAGCGTTTCGGGCAAGTCCTTAATCTTAACTGATAATTTTAAGTAGGTAAATTCTAGCAGAATTAATAAAATGATAACAGATACATTGCAAGAAGAGAAATGAGATGTATTCTGAGACGAGTTATTCCCAGATGTATTCTGGCCACTATAACATCACATTACCGAGTTCTTGTTCTATTAGTCCCATATGTAAATGAGCTGAAGAAATAAAAACCACGAATTTAACTATAAAACTAAAAATATTTTTGTTAACGATTGATTCCTTTTTCAGAGTACATAGATCAGCTTTTAACAGTAGCCGAAAAAAGAGTAGTAGTAAGTAGCGAAACATAGATAGCCTAGCTTTTCATTTGGGCTACAAGTAGCCTAATTGGGCTATAAGTAGCCCACTAATTGGGCTACAAGTAGCCCAATTGGGCTATAAGTAGCCCAATTGGGTGATACAGGCGGACCCGCGCGGAACTCAGCGCCAGCTTGGACGAGTCCACTTTATCCCCCAGGGGGGAGTACTAACTCCTTCATACAAGCCACAGTAAGCCACATTTACGTTATTTGTCAAACTCTGCAATAAATGATTTGTATTTATTTCGTTTCGTTTGTATATTATGAAAAAATAGTGTAATGATTTGGGAGGACGGAGTTGAGTTAGTGTCCTCCCCCGCGAGAGAGAGTGGATGTGACCAGGCGTGTGTGTGTGTGTGTGTGTACTCACCTCCACGGCCTTACAGGGAGAGCAAGGGCCAGATTCACGAAGCACTTACGCAAGCACTTACGAACGTGTACATCTTTCCTGAATCTTTGACGGCTTTGGTTACATTTATTAAACAGTTTACAAGCTTGAAAACTTGCCATTCAACTGTTGTTATTGTTATAAACAGCCTCCTGGTGCTTCGGAGCTCGTTAACTGCTTAATAATTGTAAACAAAGCCGCCAAAGATTGAGAAAAGATGTACAGGTTCTTAAGTGCTTGCGTAACTGCTTCGTGAATCTGGCCCCTAAGCATCTAATCAACCTATGAAAAGGTTCCCAAGCCTAATTAGTCGCCACATATATAATTATAATAATAATAATAATAATAATTTTTATTTAGGTAAGGTACATACATAAAGAGATTTTACAAAGTTTGTTGGCTTAATAGATAGAGCTAGTACATACAATGCCTAAAGCCACTATTACGCAAAGCGTTTCGGGCAGCCTATTTATATACAGCCTAATTATACCTAAGAATAATGTCCCTCTAAACCTCTACACATAGTACCTACTATTAGTACACTATTATCATTCACACAATCGTCTGCCCTCACATGTCATATGTTTTAAGAATTTTGTATGTAGTGATCATGTGTCCTCCTAACTCTTCCAACTCATACTGGTTGTAGCCATAAGGTCGAGCTTCAGCTCTCCACGTGGAAGGGTTCTTTAACTTTGTTTATATTGAACTAGTAATTTGCTACAGTCATACTGGCTTAGCGCTTTCTTGTGTCCAATATACACAGGGTCGTTCAGGGTCGTTCAGGGTCTTGTGTCCAATATACACAGGGTCGTTCAGGGTCGTTCAGGGTCTTGTGTCCAATATACACAGGGTCGTGTCCAGGGTCGTTCTCGACGCGCACTCAAGAATTCCGGGTTCGAATCCCGAGCGGGACAGAAATGGTTGGGCCAATTGCCTTTCACCTAATGTCTCTGTTCACCTAGCAGTAAGTAGGTACTCGGGTGTTAATCAGCCTGTTGTGGGGTTGCATCCTGAGCGAGGTCAGTAATTCGACCTTTAGGGAGGGGGGGGGACCTCGATAAAAGGCAAAAAGTGTATGAATACACTCAGGCTTCCTGTCCCCTCGACGCAGGGAGTTATATGAGGAGAAAATGTACGGAAGCCAGCACAGGACCCTGAAGGTCTGAGCTGAGCTGAGAGGTATATATATATATTTATAGAGAGGTAATATATATATAAATATATATATAGGTAAATGGTCCGGATTTAACTGTTGACTATTATTATATGACATATATGACTATATGAACCCCTATTACACTCGGGGTGCTATTCGTTATTTTGGTAGGAATTCCTTTCGTGAGCAGTAATACCAGGTCATATTGTCGAAGGCTTTCGTGAGCAGTAATACCAGGTCATATTGTCGAAGGCTTTCGTGAGCAGTAATACCAGGTCATATTGTCGAAGGCTTTCACGAAATCTGTGTATATTACATCAGCGTTTGGATCAACACTGGTGATGTCATAGTGGAGGTTCTGACGTCAGTGGTGGTAGTCGTGGTGGTAGTGGTGATGGTGGTGATGATAGCATGACCTATCATCACCAGGGCAGATAAGGCCGTGTCATAGTGGTCCAGCAACTGTGAGAGGAGAAGACTGCTCTGAAAACATTGTTCTCCTGAATAGATAAGGACAGGGTATAAGGTAGGGTAGGGCAGGGATAGGGTAGGGCAGGAGTAGGATAAGACAGGGGGTAGGGTAAGACAGGATAGGGGCCCCCCACACACACAGTACCTCAACCCCCCCACGGAAGGTCCGCTTCCGTCTCCACCGTTGCTCCGAACGACAAAATCAATCGTTCTGACTGAACGATTGGGCAGTGAGTCCAACTGCTGACTGCCCTCCCGTCATCACAAGGCCGGCCCCGAGGTCAAGTGTACCAGGTCATGGCATCAATGACGTCACAACCTTCACCGTGACATCACCCGTGTTATCATGTCTCTGGCAGACCTTGCCAGTGTCCCTGGCCGTGGTGATGTCCTTGGCCTTACCGCCCCCACCGCCGCCCCCCACCGTCAGGGGGGCCTCGCCCCCCCCCCCATACACTGTCCCCCCCCCCCCACGTGTTGCTCTACTGCTAAATCGACCGGGTTCGTCAGCCCCCCCAACACGCCCCCCCCCCCTCAACCTTGACTATAGTCCACTACCGCCATCCTTCCCCCCCCCAACCCCCCACGACCCTCATCTTCCTCAGCCTTGACTTTGACCCTCACTGGTTTCCTCATACTCCCCCTCCCCCCCCCCTCATCTCCCTTGACCTTGACTGTGACCCCCAACCGAAGGTCCGCTGTTGGGAGGGGTGAATAGGGAGGAGGGGGAGTGGGAGGGGGGGGGTTGTTGTTGTGTATGGTAGGGGGTGGTGGTAGGGGGTGGTGGTAGTGGTGGTGGTAGTGGTAGCGTAAATGATGTATGTTAGAGTCATAACAACCGACAACTACCATACTACACCAATCCCAGTGTTTCCTGAAATCAGTGTTTCCTGAGTAGCCTAAATTGACAATCTACCCCCCCCCCCCCCGCATACCGGAAATATAACCTTTGGCTCTTTCTTACTCCATTTTCAACCACAGACGCGGCCATAAATTTACAATACTATCCAGCACATATATACCGTCTTATATACGGTGCAACTCTAGTATAGCAGAGAAACCTCACTTCCCCCCAGTCACTACTAGGTAACTAATATTAGGTAAGATATCCTCCACCATTGTCACTAGGCTCTCCTCAGGCCGGGAGCGCCGCCCCCGGGATATCAATACACTACAACCTCATCCCCAAGCACAAGGGACTCGCTGTCACATTTAGCTAAGTGTGTATAGTCGTTTCTAAACTACTATATATATGTCTCTCAAGTGAGAGAACGTTCACCTCAGTGGAGAAATTAATTTGTACCTAACCGTCCAAGGGATAGCAATGCTATATAACAATTTTTTATAGCAATAACGACATTTATGTGCAGTATTTTCCTGCGAGTATTGTTTTACCAATAGGTTTATTCGGGTATATATTGATAACAAAGTCTGAAAAATTAAGAATAATATTAGGAAAATGCGGCAAGATGGCAGCGTGGGCGACCTTGCGAAGTCAACGGCCGCTGGTTGCTAGTGGCAGCCAGCCAGTCACCCCACGGCCGTCGGGGGTGGTGCACGTGCTCTCTCTCTCTCTCTCTCCTCGCCTCTATGCTCTTATATTATCTCTCAGCTTTTAATGCACGGTGCTTAATAGCACAATCATTAGCATTTGTTTTCATAAGATGTAATAATTTATTTTTTTACGTGTTTTGTAAAGGCTGGTGGCACTCGATCTATAGTTGGCGTCACTCGTGGCACTCGATCTATAGCTGGCGTCACACGTGGCACTCGACAACCCTCCCCGCTCCCGTCACAGGGCTACAGGGCTCCCAAATACATAAACAAAACAAAGATATTCTATTTTCAAAAACTATATTTTGTAACTACTATGGCTATACATTTTATCGAGACATAATTCAATTTCCGAGTCATACATGAGGCAAAGGCGTCCGACGTGACCCAAAAAAAATGTATATTCTTAAATAATGTTCTTATTATTTAATAATATCAAAATGCTCTAATTATTAAAAGGTAATGAAGAAAAACTGTTGATCACTATACTTAACCTAACCTGGTTAGGATGTTTTTACATTTTTGTAAAGCCACTAGCAAGTATAGCGTTTCGGGCAGGTCCTTAATCTAACAGGTAATCGAGGTTAGTAATCCAAGATTCTCGACTCTTGGTGTGAGCTTCATAAAATATCTTAAGAAACAGTGTTGAGAAATTACATTTAATACAAAATATAATAATGATGGTAACGTCAAATAATCGCGTGTATCAAAAGGCAATTCTTTAAAGCCAACAAAAAACATTGAAACTAAAGTAGTGTAGTACCGGTAAACTGGTATATAGTCTAGTACCGGTAAACTGGTATATAGTCTAGTACCGGTAAACTGGTATATAGTCTAGTACCGGTAAACTGGTATATAGTCTAGTACCGGTAAACTGGTATATAGTCTAGTACCGGTAAACTGGTATATAAATCTGCTTTAGACAGACGTGACGTCCTCTCTCCTCGGAGGCTGTACACCGTCTGTAGCTTATTAAGTTTTGTATTATTGTAAAAATGGGAGGAGCTAAGGTTTAAGGGGGCGTGGCGAGCCAATGACCACGAGCAGCTATTGGTCCAAATTCCCACCCTGTTCCCGGTTATCCAATCACATTACATACGCTACAGTGATGCCGAGGCTACGCCAATCAGAGAAGCGAAAGATGCATCTCAACAATAAAGGAGGGACCAATAAGGTTTATTTGAAGCCTAGAATAGTGTTACCTCACTCTTTAGACGAGAAACAAAGCGATCAAACTTGTGTCAGTGCCCTCGGGACGCATCCATTATTATCACACGGGGGAGGACCAGTTCACGCACTTAATGTACATATCAACGGTCAAAATGGTATTAATAAAATAACATTTGCGTGAGCCGCTACTTAAGGCTCCAGATAGAAGTCTACATAAGAACTTGGACTTAAGAGAGTGAGCACACTCCAGGATTCGGTACAGGATCCTTTGGGTCCTTTGCCTACCTTGACTCTTATGTGGGCGACCTTGAGACAGGATTCAGGACACACTTCCAAGGCCTCCATGGATCCTTCAAGGTCTCTTCCAGGTTCCAGCGAGCTTCCAGGGTGACCATGACATTGGCGCGATCCCCCTAAAGATGCACAGAACTGTCTCGAGTAGTTCCGAGGGCATTATGTGGTCGATATGTATGGTTGAACGACCAGGCTGAAGTTCCTGTACACCCGGGCATCGAGGTGCTAAGCGGACATCCAGGTCGTGAGGGAGAGTAGCGAGGGTGTACTCCCTTTGTAGAGTACAGGGAGCTGTCTAATGTTGTTGTTATAGATTCAGCTACTCGGAACAAGTTCCAAGTAGCACGGGCTATGGTGAGCCCGTAAATAGCTGTCTAAGCAGGACTGGTATACTCTTCACATTTAGTATTAATATTTATATATACATGAGTTTTTACATTCTTGTAAAGCCACTAGCACGCATTGCGTTCGTAATCCCCCCCCCCCTGAATACGACCCGCCAAATCGTTTAACAACCAGGTACCCATTCCCTGCTGGGTGAACAGAGGCATACAGTTAAGGACTGGCGCCCAGTCAATCCTCCTCGGCCAGGATATGCACCCGGGCCAAAGCACTCGCGCAGCGCCGGGCGAGTGTCTTACCACTGCGCCACGGGGACATGCTATAATAATCAACAAAAATAGACAAATTGTACTAAGTAAATGGAAATTCCGGAGAAGAAACTTTGGCGGCCAGTGAGATATTTTGGTCACAGTATTGGTTGACCGTTTTCTATGGTATGAGGTCGTCACAGGCGGTATTGATTGACCATTTTCTATGGTATGAAGTAATCACAGACGTTAAGTAAATTCTAAATCATAAATTTGATTATTAGCTCTCGGCGAGAAAATGAATACTGTACATTAAAATTTAATAATTGGTTTAGAGTCAAAATGGTGTCAATAAATTAAAACGCTCAGTTTTAACTCTTAAAAATAAACCATTTATTTTCCTGTGAGTTTATTCTATTTTTGTATTTTGAATGACCTTCCCCAACCCCCGGTCTCCACAACCGGCGGAGTAGTGACCCTGGCCCCCGGCCTGGCGGTAGCGGAATAGTGCACCTTCTCCCCCTCCCAACACACACAGTAGCAGAGGAAGGAACGGATAGGTCACTCACCGCCATCCCCCGCTAGCTAGCCCGCTGCTGCTGCCGCTGCGACCGCTCCTTCGGGTCATCCGTCTCGTCTGACCATCACCACCAGAGGGTATCGCACCCCTTGGGAACCTTGAGCATGCGGCGTTAACCTCGACCTTCGAGTAACTATACAGTTCCCGGCCCCCGGTGGCTGGTCCCGCTGACACGCCTCGGCTCATCTGTACCATAACTAACCTTGAACTTGCAATCTGTTAGTCTACAGACCAACTGGCAATCCTTGAACTTCAGAACAATCTTTGAACTTGAACTTCAAGAGTTCAAGGCACCGTTTGCTTCCATTTGTGAATTTTTGTTATAATAATTTAATGAAATCTAAGATTAATTACAAGAAAATAACACAATGTTCATGTATGAGCAATCTAGATCGTCTCCCAACCTTTAGGGGTCTATAACCTGTACGACATTATGTAGTGACGTCACACACTATACATAACACATTTTAAAGAGCAGCAATGACATAAAGAGGGTGCATATTTTTCTCAGGTTGTAGACCCTTCGCCCCCAGCCTCCGGCCCGCGCGGGGAAGGGTCAAGTACCTGGAGATGTTTCAACTGGAAGAGAAGAGAGTGCACGAACCCGGAGACCATCAACCCTTCCCATAGCGGTAACGAGACCGTCATCACCAGGAAACAGCTGCCTGGGTACGCTGTCTCAAGGCTCCTGTCAGTTGCTTGAACCTCCAGCCACCACGGTCAACGTCTGCAGGTGAAGGCCGAGTTTAATTTAGGGAAGGCGTCGGGTGCATTGTACAATAGGGTTGGGGGAGCCTTGACCCGCGTCGGCGACCAGCTGGGTGCACTCTGGGAGCCTTGACCCGCGGGGTTATTAACTGGATGCTCTGTGGGGGCCTTGACCTATGTGGTTCAAGTTCATGTTTATTAAGACAAGAAAGAAATACATCTCAAAGGGATAGAGTAGCTTAGGCTATTTCTACCCTCTCCGACTTGTGTGGTGACCCGCTGGATACTAATCACATGTGCATAATTACTGTAGCAGCACTGTTTACTTCCTCTTGTAGGAACGTTTATTTTATGGCAATAACATCATCGCTCGAGCAAAACAGAATACTACCTAGCATTTATTAATAGATGGTTGACAAATAATTTTCCTTTACGAATAAATAAGAACTTGTGCATAACGGATATAATGCCGCAATACTGACACACCTTCCAACACACCTGTTCGTCTTGATGGATGACGAGATCAGCCCTGTGCAGGCGATCAGTCACAATAACGTGGCTGAAGTATGTTGACCACACCACACACTAGAAGGTGAAGGGACGACGACGTTTCGGTTCGTCCTGGACCATTCTCAAGTCGATTGTGAGGTCAAGAGGTCAGCCCTCTTTGTGTCGTCCACTCCCTCTCGTTGGCTGTGGCACGTTCAGTGCCGGTAAATATCTGTCGTGGCGGGAAGCCGCTGTAGCGAGAAGGGTTCACGGTGGGTCGTGATCATTACGGGAAGCGGGCGTAGAGAGTAGCGGTCATTTCGGGAAGTGATGACGCTTAGCGGCCGAGGGGCAAGCGTTCTGGCGGGTGGCAGCGTGGCGGGTAACGGCCGAGGTAGTGAGACGCGACCTTGGAGGACAACGCATGCCTATAACAATAACCCGTAACTGGTTCCATAACGTACGGTCAACCACCGACCTGTGTAAGGTTAAAAATCTTGAAAATATCGCTGGAGTGGGGGACGTTAGTCGGTTATGGCGGGAAGGTGATACCGGCAGTAACGGTTATCAACGGTCGGGGTCGCGCGAGCACATCTCAGAGCAACGCAAACCGTCTTGCTTAAGGCACTCCTTATGTCAGGGGACCTGGAACCTGGATAATCCTGTTAGGATTATCCAGGTTCCCCTGTGTCAACTACCGACCTTTCTCAGGTTGCAGCCCACGAGTTGATAATTACTGCTGCATAGTGAACAAAGACATCAGGTGAAAGGAAACGTGCTCAAATACCTTGACCCGTGTGGGTCCTGCCTGGGAATCGAACCCGTGACTTTTCTGTTGTGAACCGACTGCACTAAGATACAGACGCACCTGTCAACTCTCCCAAAATTCGAGCGCTATCTCAATACTGGAACATTTCATGATATATTGTACGTGACATATCTAAGACTTACTACACAATACAGTAATTATACAATTATAACTTTAAATTGTGGAAGCACTTTAAGCACCTTTAAGATATCAAAGGTATGTGATTCACCAAGGATTCTATGAAGACATGGGGCCAGATTCACAAAACAGTTACGCAAATACTTAGGAACGTCTACATCTTTCCTCACTCTTTGACAGCTTTGGTTACATTTATTTAACAGTTTACAAGCATGAAAACTTGCCAATCAACTGTTGTTATTGTTATAAACAGCCTCCTGGTGCTTCGGAGCTCATTAACTGTTTAATAATTGTAAACAAGGTCGCCAAATATTGAGAAAAGATGTGCAGGTTCGTAAGTGCTTGCGTAACTGCTTCGTGAATCTGGCCCCATGGTCGCCCCATAAAAACGGGACACACTGCGAGCAGATGCACAACTTTGAAGCGGAACAACGCAATTTGGGGACGATTGCTGAGTAACAACACCGCAATGTGGTATACTACACTATATGCGGTATACCAGATCTCTAACCCAGGCTGCAAGACAGCAGAAACTGCATACACACAGGTTACACAGGTTAGAAATATTACGTGACGTCACCGATGACGTCACATTAATCCTAACATTAATAAGCCTAATAACCCTAATAATATGTAGGAAATGTAGATGTTTATCTCTCAGAATGTTTGGTAATATGTTTATTGTTTGTGATGTGTGTCTATGTATGTATTAACACGATGTACTGAACGGGGTGAGAATAGCTTGAGCTACCTCATCCCTTTGTGTGTATTTTACCTCAATAAACTTATTTCTATTTCAATAATATGTACATTCAACAAGGTTTAAATCCTAACTGGTTTGTTTTCAATCGGCAACACTCCCACTAGTGTCTTAGCTCTGAAGATCGTCATATATTAACTTGCTTAGCTAAATGAATTGTGGGGGTTCAGTCCCTAAGCCTATTCCGCGCCTCTATAACCCTTTCCACTACCGCCCACATGATGGGTATGGGGTGCATAATAAATGAACTAAACTAACTCTGAGGATCGTCATCATTTTGTCCGCTTTTCTGCCTGGTCGCACGAACCTGAAGATGGTTTGAATTATCTATTCCTTAACACATGGTCAGAGCTAAGAATTTCACACTAATTTCCATTTAGCATAGTAAAGATCATTTTCGCGTTAATTACTCGGTGCAGACCATGTGCATGTTACTGCAGTATGCACACACACATACATCAAATATTTAAATATAGCCTTCAAAATTAAAGTCGTATTCTGATGTGTTACCAACATAAAAATAAATCCTTTATGTCAGAGAATGTCACTATGTCGTGGGTGAAAAATAATACCCAAATCTGTTATTCCTTATGTAGAGCAAACGACACACTATCACACAAAAACACTGGCCCCTATAGAGGTCCATCAGGTCTTCTTTGTTTTACTAGCCTTAAGTACTCAAAGTTATTAATACAGGTCGGTACCGCCCTCCCCCGGACTGCAGAAATAGACTCGTCCCGCCCCACGCTGTCTGGCGCGTGGCCAGTACCGCCCCCCCCCTTCCCCACTCCCCCTCTCAGAAACCGTTCTCTCAGATTTGACACAGTAAACAATGCACAAATGTAAACAATGTAAATAAATTTTGCCCCGAGAGGCGAGTTTATTGGACTTGTTTCTGCCAAATCCGATCCCAGGCATCCCACCCTAACTCCTGGAGGGCAATGCATAGAAAACGTTATTTACCGCACTTTAAATGATGCTAATTTTGTATTGTTAATAGATTGCTAGTACGTACAAAATGCGATGTATTAGATGAAAGGACACGTGTCATGTGCGTGCACTCAGCAGTATGGGGTTACCATGGTTACAACTCGTATCGTAAACAAAACCATTCGCCAACAGATTTTTAAAACCTACCTAACCTAACCTAACTTGACCCAACCGAGCCTACACTAACCTAAGCTAATAGATCCTAACACTAATAATATGTACGATTTTAACAAACAGAAAATGAGCTTGTGTGCTATTTGACCATACCCATTTTTAATATATTATTTAGACGTCTTTATGCTACACAGTCTCACCGGCTTGGTGCATTTTAGCATTTTATGAAATTGTTTCAACCAAGATATTACCGTACTATATTTACTATGGTTCTTCAAATCCGGTCGAAGTATACCTAGGTCATAAAAGTATTTATGTGTACGTCTGATATGTATGTATTAACACGATGTACTGAACGGGGTGAGAATAGCTTGAGCTACCTCATCCCTTTCTGTGTATTTTACCTCAATAAACTTATTTCAATTTAAATTTAAATTTCAAATCCGGCCATGTACACTTTACACTCCACTGTCTTCTTTACAGTAGTATGCACTTCCAATGAAATCTTCAGCGCTGCGAGAAAATCTAATTGCCAGTCTTGATATAAAGTGGCAAATTTAGCTCAATGAAAACGCTTAAAGTTGACGGAATAAGTAATTATTGGCCGTGAAGACTATGAGGTTTTCTTGACGGAATAAATGACACTATTACCAGCTCAATTATTGGAATAACCAGAACTACCACATGCTACGAACTCCCAAGCACCCTAACTTTTACACTTAGATCTAGCTATTTAATGTTCATTACTATATTTACCTAACGTTACACATGCTTCTCAAATGTCAATTGTTGTGCTCGAATTCTTTAGTTTATACATTCAAGGCACGTCAACAGTGTCATACAGATAATGCTGCTTGCATACTATAGATTGGTTACATTTTTTATCTATGGGGGACCTCCCATTGATAAAAATAGGCCTCGCTTCTACTGTTAGATAATGAGTCTATATTAGCACTGTATACTCAATCTGCTGGTCAATGGTAGTGACCATTAGTGTATACAAACACTAAAGTATAATTATGTAATCACACTAAACAGAATATACAGCTGTTCTATTCACAAAATGTTTCCTTTATGGCTAAGGATTAATTTTTTTTGGTTGGGTACGCGATTTTGTCCGTTACGTCCCCTAATTTTACCAGTGAAGGGCAAGGGAATATATCTATGGAACGGCTGCTTCTGGCTGAAAATTGACAAGGAACTAAATTGTCCAGAACACATCTCTACGCAGTAAAAACACACTTTTTATGATTGTTTACCAACTAATTTATTGAAAATAAATTAAATTTGAATTACCTTTTTCATGTTTCCAACTTTTTGTGATACTTTATGACAGCTTCTATTTAAAAGCATCATTGAGTATAACACTCACCAGCTGTCAAAAAATGAGGAAAAGAAAGTACATCAAAACTGTGCATCATACGATTGCAGGAATTAAATTCTCATTACTAGTGTGCAAACTTGCACTAATTAAAGAACACGATCAAATACTTAAGTGACACTAAAGACACCAAAAGAATGGCATGAAAATTCTTGTGAAATCAACAAAAAAAAAAAAAAAAAAAAAAGTTTAGTCTCTCCACAACAATTGTAGCAAATTACAGTACAATTAAAATTTATAATAGGTTGTAATGGACATGGAACCCACCTTGCAAGCTTACTTGTACTTAAATATTACATAACTGTAGTTTAGTTTTAGGAAAAATTCAAAACTTTTAATATCGTCTTTGAGATAGAAGCTACTAATATATAATAATTATCCTTAATTCTAAATGTCTAGCGAGCTTCAATGAAAGTAGTATCCATTATGGATTTGTAATTCAAATTTCAACACTTTTAGACAAGAGGGGGAATGAAAAAGAAAAATTGCCATGTACTTATGTAATTACTGTACAAATAAAGTAAATAATCAAGCATGTGACTGCCTTATTACACATGTAGAAAAAGTGCAGTAATTTAGTTTCATCTCATCTGAACAAAATGTTCCTAGTAGCACGGGCTAAGGTGAGCCCGTAGACGACTTACCTAGCACATAAGGGGAAAGAATTATGAAGGGAAAAGATGAAGATTAAGCCACCCAAAAGAAGGGAAAAGCACCAAGCCAACATAGAGAAATATTCAGACTGGCACTTATGTGCAGGACTATATTTTAAGTAAATAAACTTAAGATACACTGATAAACATGACAGGTGCTTTTAATCACAATCCTATGAAGCTCATTTACCATTTTACAAGGCCATACAAATGCCAGTAGGTAGCGATCTATATCTTTGTTAGAATACACCAAAAATCGTGAATATGGAATGAGCCTCAGGTTGACTGATCGTCTAGATTGCCAAACCAGAGTTCATTTACGATAATGCAGACCTGACTGCCCAACAGAGCTGTGGGTGTTGTCCACTGAAGAAACAAAGAGACCAGCAAAACAATGTTTAATTTTCATTACTATTGGATTAAAAAATTCAACCATCAAATTGTTTAATGATCAGGAGTGTTTACCAAACAAAAATACTTGATTTGTATAGCTTTTTGGAGGGAGTTTATTATTAAAAATATACTTTGCAGTGAACATTAGCAAACTATCATAATTTTTATTCACTTGGGTTTCTTGTGTGCAAGTGAAAAAAATTGCCAAATGACACAATCAGCCTAGTTTCCAGTAAGTTTACCTCCCTCCCCCATGAGCCAAAGACTCTCTGACCCAAGGCCAGGACTCGACAAGCATTTACCCATCCACTTACAAAACCTATACACCTTTCCTCAATTGTGGTGGCTTGTTTACATTAAATAGTTTATGAGCTCCAAAACAGAGGGCATTTAACAATAATAACCTAGCGCTGTGAAGTTTCAAAGCTTTTTACACAACTTCAAAGCTTCTTAAACTGTTTAATGTAAATAAATCAAACGTTAAAGATGTACAGGTTTTGCAAGTGATTAGTAAATGCTTTGTGATTCCTGGTCTGGTCAGGTTGACCAGCAGGGCCAACGAACAGAATGGATTGGTAAGCTTTAAGTGTAAAGTGGGAAACTTTAAATATTTAATCAAATGTAAATTAGGAATATTTGTAAATGGCTGTGAAACACACATTTTATAGAAGTTTTTATTGTTACCTTAAAATTACTCAAGGCTATGACAAAAAGTCTTGTACTTCAGTAGCAAGTAGTTTTGCTAATTCTAGTGTACATAAAATTTAATAAAAAGAAAAACACAAAACATCTAGTTTTATAAGATTATATTCAGTTAAGACATAAAACCTGAATACTTTGGTCATTTTGTTATTTTCCAGGTAATCACGACTGTAAAAGATACTTTTACTTCGCCAAAAATTACAATACATTTTTCCTCAAGACTGCATACCTGGGTTTATGTATACAGGTAAATCACATCTACACAATTTTCTTTCACATCTCATGGACGAAATATCACGCATCCTCTGGAAAAAAAAAAAAAAATTATTAAATTTAAAAGACATCTGAATAGACAAGCAATTTTCATGTTACTTCATTTAACTAGTCTAACAAATGTATCCCTGGTTCCATTACCCTACATTTCTGACATGAATCATTCTTGAAAATGTTAAACCTTTTTCTACTCTCATTTCTCATCATACTGGATTTGCACTTCCCCTTAATTTTCTTCCTTCCTACTCCTATGATTATTAAATAAAAAACTTGCAAGCTTATTAAATTTGAATACAAAAACACAAATTACAGTACATTACAAAATGTGAATTCATAATTACAGTATATAGAATTCTATTATACTTGTATAATAAAGCACTCGATCCAAAGACAAAATGAATGACATTTTTTGCAAGGTATGTCATTCAAGATATATATTGTACAAAGACACTCAAATCTTTATCAAGTTTTAACTTTATAACGTACCTTAAAACTACTGTACTTAATGTGGCGTCAATTTTGGGTTAGCGTCCTTCAATATATGACGAGAGATCAATTTCATCAGGTAGCTCTGTAATGTTGACATCAAATCGTTCCTGAACTTCATTCAAGGTCTTTGCGTCACTTTCTTCACTGACAAATGTCACTGCCAAACCCTGCAAATGATTGTGTGTTAATTTTGTACATTAGTCAATGCACAAACAAGTACAGCAATAACAAATGTAGACAGCACAGTTTAAAAAGTAAAATGTGGTAAAGACAAGAATGGGTGTAGAAATTGCACATGGCAAAAAGCAAGCAACACACAGAAAGGGCTAACTAGCCAGAGTTTACATGAAAACTCAAAAATCAGTAGCTTAAAGGTCAATATGAAGTCAGGAGGTACATTTTAATAACACCAATATGATGAATGGATGGGTGGGTGCCATTCAAGCATCTTTACCTTATTACAAAATTTTCCTCAGGGAAGGAAAATTTTCCTTCCAAAAGCTTTAAGGGGAAACAAAGATACTGTTAAATGTGAATTAGGTACTTGAGTTAATTAAACTTACTTTGGTACCAAATCTTCCAGCTCTCGCCACTCTGTGAAGATATGTGTCACTGTCCTCTGGCATGTCGTAATTGAAGACAATGTTGACTCGCTCGATATCCATTCCACGACCGAAAAGGTTTGTGGCCACTAGAATACGCTGCACAAGGGGAACAAAAAACGTGGGCTTAAGAAAAAACACATTTCAGGTTGTGTCAAATTCCAATTTCCTCGCACCATTCCTTTTCTTTGTCCTATATATTCCAAATCCTTATCCCATCCAATTGCTATATAGTTGCAATGGCTTAGTGCTTTTTCCTGATAATTGCCTACCTAACTTACACCTTCCAAAGAACACCACTTATTCATAATTATTTTACAGCTAGAAAATTATGCAAGCAAATGTGACAAAAGCTATTAATTAAAAAAAAATTATGTTGACCAAGCCACACTAGAAAGTGAAGGGACTCGATGACGACTCATTGTAATTCACAATCGACTTGAGAATGGTCCAGGACGGACCGAAACGTCAGCGTCTCTTCACTTTCTAGTGTGTGGTTTGGTCAACATATTTCAGCCACGTTATTATGACTCCTCGTCTGCGCAAAAACATTAATTAAATTGTTTAATAACTACACTGTTTACCTAAAGTGAATGGTGTAGCATTAATACCTTACCTTTTGGAAATCTTTGAATTGCTGATAACGACTGAGTCTCTCCTCCTGCTGCATAGCACGGTGAATAGCAATGGCTGGGAAATTTTGTTCCACCAGCAATTGTGCTAATGCCATACATCTCTGCACCGACTTCACAAATATCACAACCTACAAAAATTTGAAATTACATTAATACTCTAAATTTTAATACATAAATAAAATATTTGGAAAAAGGCAGTAAGATACAAATTTGAAAAAGTTTAGATAATTAAAAATTAATTAAAAAAAACTTGATACACGTGAAAGTATTACAATTTGTACTGATCAGCCCTAAGTATTAACTCACTAAATGGTTGCAATTACAAAGCAAATGGAGGAAAGTGCAGAGCAAGTGCAGCACTTGAGGAAATCGCAAAAAGCGAGCGGAGCAATCCAAGGGTCATATGCAACAAAATTTTAGGTACATTTTTATCAAAAAAGAAAAAGCCAGCATAGGGTATGTAAGTAGAGATACAATGAGAGAGCAATGATTAGTGTGCTGTGATGTGCACAGTACTGAAAATATGTACCAGTTGAGGATGGTATAATGAAGACGATAAGGGAAGTGTGGATTACATAACTGTTGGTTAAGAGAAAAACCACCATTTACAACTCAAATCCTTCTAGGGAACTGTTGGCAATGTAATATCGAGGGAAATGATTGCAGTATTGACAACAGCACAAGTATTAGAAAATGTTGGAAGAGTTGGGAATGGTGCTAGTAGCGGTGGAAGCTAAACAGGTTAGAAGGGCAACCTGTTAAGATAACTGTTTACATTACTGTCCAAGGCTTGTTGGGTAGAAGGGATGCCAGTTATGTACAGTTCATCGTGCAACAATCGGCATAGGCAAACATTTAAAAGTTATCACAGTCTGTGCAGAGGACTGAAATATTAACATTCAGCTATAAATAAAGCAAAATCCATGCAAATTTTGAATTCTTAAAAGATTTTGATTTAATTAATAACCAGATATGTAATTATCAAAATAATCAAGCCAGGATGACAAGAAATCGACTATATGTACAATTAAACATTCCAAATATATTACAGACCTTCCCAGCGCATGATTTGAAAACCACAAATTATCACTAATCAATACATAAATTTGTATATTGCCATCTCATCCACATATGACAACTCAAAATCTACTACTTTGGGACCATTTTTGTTATGGTTTTCTCCAATTTAGTAAGAAAAAGTACATTTCTTCCCAATATTTCATTAAAATTTATTGTAAAATTTGTATCAAATAAATTTTGAATAAAAAATGGTCCTAGTAAATATTAAGACTAGTCAAATGTTCCCATGTATAAAGTATCAAATACAACAAGCAATATTTTTCAGAATTGTGTAATGATTGAAAAAAAAAAATTATTGCTACATTATAGATAGCATTCAAATTCATAGGCACAATTTAGGACTACTTTATAGAATTTAGGCCCTGACAAACGTCAGTAGGTGGTTATATCAATATGAAATGTAATGTAATTATCAAAAGAAGGCACCAAACCGGGAAGGCTATGTAGCTCCATCAAAGTGCGGAATAATCAGAGGGCGCTAAATATCATCAAGAATGCCAATACGAGAACAAAAACGCACTATGCAAACGATATCAAAAGTATCCGATTCACCTAGAATTTACCAATATGAAAAACACTAGCCAAATTCAATTTTAATTCAAGAGATAAATCATATTTATCAAGCAAAACCCCATTAAAAAGTTTTTATTTTAAAACTTACCTGGTTAAATTCAAGGGCATCAAGCAATTCAAACAATTTCCTGTTCTTTTCATTCTCCTTGATCTTGACATAATGCTGCTGCAGACCATTAAGGGTTAACTTTGCTTCATCATCAACATAAACCTCCATAGGCTGTAAAGACAAGTTAGCAACATGTTGCATATAAGGGCACAAGTTCCTCAATACCATGCAGAAGTTAGCCACACATGCCAGGAGAGACTGTGTGATATTCTTCTAACAAATGAAAAGTATATATATATACAGTATATAAATAAAAGTTTCAATGATGAGGTCGTATACTCGCATACATTTAAGCTCTCCCATGCCTGAAATTCAGGTTACGTCAATAATCAGTTTGAACATTGGTTACTAAGCGATTGTTTTAAAAGGGAAGTCAAAAATTAAACCAAAGGTAAAGGTAACAAAACTTGCAAAACAGTTTCTGGGATAAGGGAGGATAGAAGCTACAGAGGCTAGAAATCCAAAAACCATTTTGGGAACGAAATGTATTTCTAAAGAACCATCCCTACTGCCCAGACAACTTAAAAATTAAATGTCAAATTATTAAATAAAAATGTATAGAATGCATCAAAACTGTAACGTTAAAACCTTGTCTGTGCAGTTCATGGTACATCAGAATGTAAATACTGTTGGAAACTTACAAGATTCTTAAATAAAAACTATCTCTTTAAAACTATAACTACAAGGTGTCAATGAATAATTTTACTAAAAGCTATTTAGTCCAAGTTATGTATACTTAAGATGTAAGTTAAATTGGTTTAAGCCCCCAAAACATACCCCTGACTGATAAAAGCTTACTAAACTGCACTCTTGACCCCTCCCACTAATCCCCAAACCTTGGTTGCCTGCTTTGAGGGCTGGTCATGAAGGCCCAGGCGTGCGAGCTGGAGTTCGCCACTACCACCAACGACCAGGTGTCAATACAGCAGCGGCACCAACTGTGTCCAATGCTTCGCCATCCACCACCCTCATAAACAACACCTTCACTTCGATGTAATATTCTTTCTTGACTCGTCTTCTCGGCCAGCTTCTAAACTTTCTTGCAGTAGTGATGTGGTGAAAGTTGAGTGGTACAGGATGAGGGGAAAGGATTAGGTATTGTATGGATTGTATGCTTGGATCAGGTTAGGATAGTGTGAGGATTGATTTACTTTCTTACTTGCACCACTTGCCAAGGTGCGACGGTGTCAAATCAGCGACATGCGTCTTCCTGAAGAGCTTCGATGTGCGTGAGTGAGCATATGCACAAGAGAGAAAGTGCATGAACATGAAAGGATGGAACCAGTGAAAGGCAGCAAGGTAATCAAGATGTTGCATCATATAGATGAACAAGGATACAGGTAAGGATGCAGCGCCAAGAAGGCAGGATCGAGGATGCGCCCCTGACTGGGTACTGTCAGGTTTACAGGATAATTGAGAGGATATTGGTATTATGATGAATATGAGCCGATATACTGCTTTGATATGGATATGAATACTGTAATGCTTGTCCAAAACGGGGGGCAGTGAATGATTTGGGGAAGATTGTAAATGATTCCGATGTGGTTCGTTGTGGGTGATACATGAATATGATATTAAGAGACTTGGCCAGGACTGAGATCTTCATTCTTCATGGGGGTGGTCGAGGCTGAAGGGTGGACTGGTATGTCCACCAACGAGATGTACTTCCCACCCATGTTAAGTTGACGACACCGTGGTACAACAAGATCGTTGTGCCGATATACCGTAGTAGAAATAAGAGAAAACCTTCAGTAATTACATCTTGCATAAATTTCTTGCAAACTGGACGAATATCCTTGCTCAATGTGGCGCTGAACATCATCACTTGCTTCTCATGTGGAGTGTTGCGGAAGATTTCTTGTACATCACGCCTCATGTCTGTAAAAAATACAATTTAAGACATTATAAAGGGTTTTAGAAGCAGAAAAAATGCAAAAATATATTAACTTTTCTTTCATAAACTCATATTTATTGAAGGTTCCCCAGATACTTACAAGAAAATAATTATGGCATAACTACCCCATTTAAAACTGAAAAAATATATAAAAACACTATACAAATGCAGAAAATACTGTATAAGCATTGTTGGTAGAGCAATGACATGGAGGCATAACAGTAAGTTCTAAAAATGTCAGTCAACAATAAACTAGTACATACCTAGTTGTTCAAGCATCTTATCGCACTCGTCCAAGACAAAATGCTTGAGGTGACGCAGATTAAGCTTCTTATTACGGACTAGAGCAAGGACACGACCTGGTGTGCCAACGACAATATGAGGACAATTGTTCTTCAGCGTTTCCTCATCCTTTGTGATATTCAGGCCCCCAAAGAACACTCCAACCTTGACAGTGGGCATATACTTGCTAAACCTTTCATATTCCTTGGCAATTTGGTATGCCAACTCACGAGTGTGACACATTACAAGGACAGACACCTGAAAGTAACAGCAGTGTGAAATACAATACACTAACAATTTTGAAACCTATACAATACACTAACATTTTTGAAACCTATACAATACACTAACAATTTTGAAACCTATACAATACACTAACAATTTTGAAACCTATACAATACACTAACATTTTTTAAACCTATCATAGTGCAAACTAGACATTATATAAGTGAGGAAAAATGAAGATCTAAGTCAAGACAGCTTCATGAGGTAATTAATCGAAGAGTTAGATAGTTTCTTTAAAAATTTTATGTTAAAATACCTGGCCATCAACTGGTTCAATCTGCTGTAGAGTTGCCAACACAAACACTGCTGTTTTCCCCATGCCAGACTTTGCTTGTCCAAGGATATCCATACCCAATACAGCTTGAGGGATGCATTCGTGTTGCACTGTAAACAAAAAGTTATATAATTACTAAACATACAGTTGTTGAAAGGGGGAATTACTAATCAAAATTGAAACATCCATACACATCTTACAATAACAAAATGCAAACAATAAATTGTCAAGTTAAGATTGATAAATTGCAACCAGATTTAATCTGGTTGCAAATAAAGATATGATAAAGATAAAGACTAAGACTGCCACTTAAGATTTAATCCTTGCAACAAGACGGTTGCTATTAACTACATTTCAATAAAAGTATAAGCAAATACCGCAATAAATCCACAAGGTTACACCACCTACCTTCTGAGGGATGCTCAAAGCCGCAGTCAACAATAGATCGCAAGATCTCTGGCTTGAGTAAGAAATCCCTAAAACCCGAAGAGTGAATGGACACATAGGTACCCTTGACATCTTTTTTGGCAGGGGCAGCCTCGGTGGCCTCCCCAGCCACTGGCTCTACCGCATCCTCGTCCTCTTCATAGTCCAGAAGCTCAGTCTCTTGATCGGCCATTCTGAAATTAGTGGAAAGATTATTACTAGTGTTTTATATTTATAACAAAAATAATTTGAAAAATAAAAAAAACACCGAACTTTATGAATTTTCTCTGAACCTACAATACAACCTCACCAACCTAACCTAGAAGCAGCAAGTCGCACCCTAAAGCCATGTCATACAGCTCCATGTTCACATGTAATTTTAAATATTACAGGGGGTGGTACAAATCTGCGCATAGAAATATTACCACACTATCTGCAGGATGTGCAGAATACCCCTGTGGAACAGCCCAACACCCCGAGATACAATACTATGAGAACTGTCAACATCAGAGGCCCAAGTCTGTTCAACACGCTTCCACTACACGTAAAGGGCCTAACTGGCCAACCCCTAACAGTGTTCAAGAGAACATTATAAACACCTTCAAAGGGTACCTGATTAACCAGCCTGTGATTCATATGTCAGGCTGTGAGCCTGATACATCCAACAGCCTGGTTGACACCAGGAGGCCAGGTTGGAGACTGGACCACGAGGATGATGAGCCCCGAAATCATTGCAAGGTAAGGGACATCACAACACAACAAACAGTTGTTAGAAATTGTACAATCTTAGTGAATGAGTAGCTGAATTACACATGCGCTCAAATCTTGTGTAATCCAAATAATGGGGCATCTACAGTAGCAATGACATTTGTAAAGCTTTCGGCATCTTATAGGTCCCACTCAAGCACACTATTTGAATACAAATATTTGTAACAAAGAAGGGGTTAGGATAATACGAGAAACTAGTAAAGAATGTAACATGGGGAGCAAGTGCCAATAAACTTTTGGTGAAGTCAGAAAAAGTTCAGAGGGAAAGAAAATAATTAAGTCAGTGTTAATTGGCTGTAAAAACCGTCACCTTGTGAACATATCCACAAGGGCCGTGACGAGGATTTGAACCTACGTCCGAGATCATTCCAGACACTGTCTTAATCACAAGTTTCAATGTTTCACAAGGTGTGCCTTCACCTTGTGAAATATGAAACAAACATTTTAAAGGAACAGAGGTAGGAACAAGACAAGTCCCAACAACAATGAGATAAGATGCTTTTGAACTATGACAGGCTAATAGAACTACATCTCAATGCTAAGGGTTGCTTTCTAATAATAATAAAAGAAAATAAATAAAAAAAATTAATAAAATAGGGTAGAAGGGATTCAAGAGGGAGGGAAATTACCAAGTAGACCAGAACAAAGTAGGACACGAGAACACACAGGAAGTGAAAGCCAGAAATATAAAAAAAAAAAATAATATTAAGGTACTGTACTTGATACTGGTAGCAGGGAGAGGTGGTCAACAAGCCGTGAGCACTGACTAAAAATTAAGGAAGCCAAGATCAGAGATTCTGACTCCAAGATTCGAACGTTAATACCCGACGCTTGACCCAGTAACGCATCATCACCCGGACCAACCATATGCTACACATTTCTCTTAGCCACGCCAATAATGGGTGCAGCCAGTGTACCCGGACCGCCAGGACGGGTTGTGGGGGTACAGTAGGGGTACAGGAGGGATACAGGAGGGTGGGTGGTGGTGCACGCGGCTACTCCACAAGGTGACGCCATACTTCTCCCTTCCCTTATACGCACTTTTCACACATAATATAACTATCTATGTCTATATACCGGCGGCGCGTCACCCCGGGGCCCTGAAGCGTACGCACATCTACGCATATCATACAAGGCGGCAACGCTCAACAAATTCACACAAAATAATACAGGAAAATGTATATTCCCCCCCCCCCCCCAACGACTCACGCGGCTACAGTAGGAAAAGAAAAACCAGGACACCACTTAAAACTGCCGTAACCACTGTTCTAAACCACTGTATACTGTAATACATCACAGAAAGACATCACAGGCGATATATTACAAACCTCGAGGCTATAATTCCCAATCGTGACACAAGGCGCCTTGTGTCCTCACTCGTCTCTTTAAAACTCCAATATACGCCATAACCTACCTTGCTAATGCTTCCGCGACGATCCAACGCACACAATTACGGTCCAGAGAGGTGTACTGAAGGTAGCAACAGTCCAATTCTCACCTGATTAGTTAAGTTTTATACGCTACAGGAGCCGGGTAAAATGGCGTCGTGCGGGAGAGTGGTGGAGTGGCCGCCGCCGCCGCCGCCACCCAGCGCTGCCACACCATCCCTACTACTCATTTAACTTCCATTTTTACCGCCTTTATTCCTTTACAACAACACGATTTTTTATTTTTAATAGCTTTGGTATATTATCTACAAATTTTAAATATATCTTTGATCTTTTAAAAACGTTGCTTAAGCATTATATTATTGGCTGATATTTTATGTCAAAGTTTGTTTAGCATGATTGCTTTGCTATCGTATCCTGAATATCGTACTTATTTATTTATTTATTTATTTATTAATTATTTATTTATTTATTTATATACAAGAAGGTACATTGGGTTTGAGAGGATACATAGCATAGTATTTATAATTTTGTAAAGCCACTAGTACGCGCAAGCGTTTCAAACAGGTCCTTACTCTAACAGATAATACCTCTGTAAAACAGATAAATACCTCTGTATCTTGTGCTGTATTTGATAACTGGGCAGCCAAACTACAGTACACGAGATATTTTTTATATTTGAGTCAGTATACAAATTTAACGCCCTAAGGGTTTTATGTATATATACATATTAATATTGTTATATATGGGTCTTCCTACTACATCATCAAGTGCATACGATATGCACCAACGTACACTACGCTATAGCTACAGATCTATATAAGGCACTGTATTATATATGAATACAAGATATAACAAAGTTACATGACCTTTTGGGTCGAAATGTGCGCAAAAATACTTAAATTTGACCTGAAAACAACATAGTCACTTACAAGGTTGCCAGATGTGCGGCTCCTTACGATTAATTATAAGATCTATAACTGTATAATATAATAAAATAATAATAATAATTTTTATTTAAAAAATAAACAAAAAAATAGGATACAGTAGTTTAATAATTGTTACAGAATATACAGTGCTACTGCTAATATACAGTACGGTGCATATCTAACAGTATTAAGAACATGAGAATGAAGATATCTGCAGAAGGCCTATTGGCCCATACGAGGCAGCTCCTGTTTATATTCACCCAATCTCTTTCATATATGTCTAACCTACGCTTGAAACAATCACAGAATCCTACTTCTATTATGTTACGCGTAATTGGTTACGTAAATCAATAGCCCTGTTACCAAACCAGTATTTACTCATGTCTTTCCTAAATCTAAACTTATTAATTGGATAAATTTAGAATTAGGAAAGACCTGGGTAAATACTGGTTCAGTAACAGGGTTGTTAATTTGTGGAACCAATTACCGCGTCACATAATAGAAGTAGGATCCCTTGATTGTTTCAAGGGTAGTTTAGACATATATATGAATGAGATTGGGTGGATATAAACAGGAGCTGCCATGTATGGGCCAATAGACCTCCTGCAGTTACCATCATTATTATGTTATTATGTCGTTCAATGTATACCCATTGCTTCGTGTTCATACTTTAAATAACCTATCAATATTGCTTTTGTTATGCCCATTCATCTGGTTGAATGCCCATCTATCACTTCAAGTTGATCTAAATAGGGTTTTGAAATGGTCAAAAGATTGGCAGATGCAGTTTAATGCTGATAAATGTAAAGTTTTGAGGCTAGGTAATGATGATAGAGTTACAATATACGAGCTGCCCTAATCCAACTTAATATAGCACCCCCAATACCATGAGCCTCTATCTTTTTAATCATTAATCAATTCAATAACCCTGTTACAGAACCAGTATTTACCCAGGTTTTTTCCTAAATCTAAACTTATCCGATTTAGTGGCTTTAAGTATAGTATATACTAGCTCTACCTAGAAATCCAACATTCTGTCTGTTAATAATAATATTGTTTGTTCAGGTAAAAGTACATACATACAAAAAGAGTTATAAACAAAATGTTGGATTTCTAGGTAAAGCTAATATATACTATGCCTAAAGCCACTAGTACTCACTTTGTATGTATGTACTCTTACCTGAGTAAACATTATTATTATTATTATTATTATTATTATTATTATGATATAAGTCAATGTCAATGGACATTGTCACATCAAAAAAAAAAAAAAAGCTGGAGACCGACCCCAAGTCAGGGCAATGTCGGCAGGATTGTCAGATTGGGCTACAAGTAGCAAATTGGGCTATGTTTGAGAGCCCCCGGGCTCCCAAATTTTTAATTTCGCTACTTGCGACTTTAGGGGGGTAGAAATAACCTAAGCTACTCTATCCCTTTGAGAGTATTTCTTTCTTATCTCAATAAACATACTTGAACTTGAACTTGAACTTGCGACTTTTTTGGACTAACTTAAAAGCAAGTTGGACTAGTTTGGGCTATTAATGTTAAGAAACTCTATGATGATTATATATGCTTTTTAATGTAATGTGTGCAAATCACAGCTGCGTCGAACCAGCCTGATTGACTAGACCACTTACCGCAGAAAGCTTGGTCAGAGACTGGCCCCCTGGGGACATTGATCCTAGGAACCTTCGAAAGAAAAAGTAGCCGCAAGGCAAGGTAATCCTCCCCAGGGGCCAGAGATTTCCTAACCTTAATTGTCATTAATACTTCATCCCAAAAGCTACACCTGGTTCCGCAGATCTTCATTAAGGAGAGAAAGTTACCTAGAAATTTACAGATTGATAAATGATGGGAAAGATCCCTTACAGTTAATACTTCTGTCAGGAACACGAAGGTTGGCAAGGAGCAGCAGTGTAAATAGGCTGTTAGATCAGTGGGAATCTTTGACAACTCATTACCAAATCGCTTCTTCCTCTTGTGATAAATATGTTGCAAGGCATATTTATGATTAATAAATATGTTGCAATCGGATCTGAGTGACCTCGCTGATGTTGCAAAGCATATTGACTGATTGATAAAGATTAAGCCACTCAAGAGGTGGCACGGGCATGAATAGCCCGTAAGTGGTGGCCCTTTTGAGCCATTACCAGTATCAATAGATGATACTGGAGATCTGTGGAGGTGCGACCTGAATGACCTCGCTGATTGATTGATTGATAAAGATTAAGCCACCCAAGAGGTGGCACGGGCATGAATAACCCGTAATGACCTCGCTGAGGTCATAGAAATTATACAGCTTACCAATCAGTAAAGCCCCGGTTGAACGGATATTTTCGAGAGTAACATCTGTGAAAACTAAACTGAGAAATCGAATGGGACTTCAGTCATATTTGTTTTATTATATATATATATATATATATATATATATATATATATATATATATATATATATATATATATATATATGCAGAGATAATATTAATAAAACAATTAGAATCGTGTAGTGTACTCTATATATATCAAAATATATTACTCTGAGACCCGTATCAGTCACTAATCAGTCATCTGATATCATGGTTGTTATATTGAGTGCATATTCTACTGCATTATTCCTTGAAATGATCCTTAAATTGTGTTATAATAAACCAATTGATAACCCCAAAATTTTACTCTAATGTACCTAATAATCCGTGTCATTATAGTATATTGTTATTATCGTGCATTAATCTAATCTTTGTTTATTGTGTCAAAATGTCTTATAATCTACCTGTAAACATTTTGTTGTCAATGTTACTGGAAATTATCTACTTAAAATTATCTGTTAGATTAAGGAGTTGCCCGAAACGCTATGTGTGCTATAATGGCTTTACACGAATGTAAAATCATCATCATTATGTACTTTCTTAACCCCCCAATGTACCTTCTTGTATATAAATAAATAAATCAATAAATTGGGCTACTTTTTTGTACAAATTCGCTACTTTTAGACCGTCAGCTCGCTATACTTTCAGCAATTTGGAGCTGGCATCCCTGTCGAGCGGCTGCTGTCAGGTGACCACAATAACAAGTGTCAACTCCGATAACAACAACCGCCCAGCTACGGTACATAGCAGCTACACGTATCGTAAAGAAGAGCTAACTACGGTACAGAGATCCCCCATAGGAGCACTAAAAACGGTACAGAGCTACAGGGGCACCTCGTAAGGTACGAGGTATAGGGAACATATCTTAGGATACATAGCCACTGGTGCACCAAATACGGTGCAGAGCTGAAGGTACACCTCTACGGTACAGAGCTGCAGGTACACCTCTACGGTACAGCGCTGCAGGTACACCTCTTAGGGTACGGAACCACAAAAAGCACCATGAAGAAGGATCGCACAGAAATTAGTAATGGGCCAGTTGAGAAGGAAGAGGGCGAGTCGGACACATACGATGATGAAGATGAGGAATATGACGAGGAAGGTGAGGCATTTTCAGTTCAGCTAATTACTTGTGTACCTGTCATTGTTAGCGAGCATCTCACAGTTTATCAAGGTCTTACATTTTGCCAAGATTGTGCAGTGTAGGTGATATTATCATAGTTAATATTGTAATCATATTGTGCAGCATCCTATAGGCCTGTATTCAATGTATATACAATCCCTATTTAAGGCCTCATTGTCTACAAGATTATCAAATTACTCCTTAAAGAGGTATACAATAATTAATAAATGGCCCATAAAATGTCCAAACACTCCCGACTCTTCAAGACATTGGGGACACAAAACAATTTTAATGACTATATATTTTAATTTTTAAGACTCGGGTACACGAGGTTACAACCCTAATGTGTATGAAAAGTTAGTTTTAGGTCAAGAGTGTAGCCAAGATTAAAGATACAATATGAGGTAAGGAACAGGGCTGGGAGAGAGTGGTTGCTGCTATAGATGACTGCTGGAGTGTGGGGTGGTGTACTCACCTAGTTGTGCTTGTTGGGGTTGAGCTCTGGCTCTTTGGTCCTACCTCTCAACTGTCAACTGGTGTACAGGTTCCTGAGCCTACTGACCTCTATCATATTTACATTTGAAACTGTGTATAGAGTCTATCTCTTCCACATTACTGCCTAATGCATTCTATCTGTTAGCTACTCTGGCACTGAAAAAGTTCTTTCTAACATCCCTGTGGCTCATTTGGGTACTCGGTTTCCACCTGTGTCCCCTTGTTCACATACCACCCGTGTTAAACAGTTTATCCTTATCTACCCTGTCAATTCCTCTTGAGAATTTTGATATTCAATATGATATTCTGTAATACAATGCAATAATGGGTATTTTCAGAATTCTTAAAACTGAATGCTGAACTTGATGCCCTGAACTCTGCTCTGGACACCATTGAACAGAGGAACGATGAGATCAATAATCGTTTGAGGAAGATTCTAGAAGATAATCGTGCAGTTGCTGAAGAAATACTGCAACAAACACAATCAACACAATAATAGTATGAACTACATTCATGAATGTATTGTTAGAGAAGTGATAGGAGACTATTAGTAGAGTCCAAATTTGATGTAGACCTGTAAATAGTAGATATTTGTAGGAAGATGATGCATTACTTTATTCAGCAAAATTTGTTTATGCAGTGTCAGGATTTTTATGTTTTGTACAAATATAGATAATTGGCACTTGATGCATAGTTTTGTAAAATTATCAGTGTAATCAAAATCTTTCCTCTTATATAATCCAGTACTGCACTTGCATTCTGTTGTGGAAGTTATGACCTTGTATTTAACTCTTCAGTGATATATTAAGTATTTTATGATTCTGAGTCATGAGTTATAATCTGCTACAACAATAATTTAATATATTTTTGTTCTGTTGATAAACTCTGAATTATTGTATCTAAAACATTTTTTTCGTTGATGAGAACCTTAATGTTCCAGCGCTATTCCTTGCGACCCATATTCTATCATTGTGATAATATTAACGATAACTTTATTCTTTATTCAAAGTTCTTTAATTACAGTATTTAGCTCCCAAAAATACATTCTCCTTTAAAAGGCAAAATATCCAGACCATTATCATCATATTGTTCATTTATATCCTATACATTCCTGTCTGTACTGGTGTGTTTGTTAGCCAGGTAAAAAAATTATCACTCATGTATATGCAAAATGAATTTGGTTATACTGTTTTGAATATAGTATGTACTGTACCATGTGTTGTAATCAAAATTTTGTATTCCAAGGTATTGCATAATACAGTGTCATAATTGTAATGTAAGGTACAGTATTTTATTTAGCAATTTTAGTTGTTTAGGTTAATGTACAGCACCAGGTATGAAATGCATTTTAAAGTTTTCATTAACATAAAAGTAGTATATTTAATGTAATAAACATTCCACATACAATGCAATGCCATACTTAAATGTAATAGGAATGTTGGCCATTGTGTACTGTATATTTCTGATTGTATGAAATACAGTGATGCAGAATTCATTATTGTTTAAATTAAATCATTTAATGAAGTAATACTTTGATCATTCCTTCTACATGTTTCAATTACACTTGACTATTTAGACTGGATGTTCTTATATATTACAAGATCCACTTTTAAATTCTATTAAAATGCATAGTGAAGAATAGTTTCCTTAATTTACATCCTTGAAAATACTTAAGAAACTTCTGGAAATGGTATTTGGAACACCAAGATACATAATTATAGTTGAGAAAACAGTATAGTACTGAATTATATTTAAGGGTTCAATTTATAATGGTGTAAAAAGTTTAGTTACTGTTTTCAATAATCTTTTTAAATATTATGGGAACAACTGTAATGCCATGTCCTAGAATAATTTAATCTTTAAAGAAAAAGTTAAGAATTAGATATTGTGTAATTAGTTAAAAATATCATTAATTTAATATTTGCAAAGTACTTTAAAGCTGCCTGGTGTTATATCACCTGATGAAACTGCCTAATCTTGCAGAGTTATGAAGTACAGTATCAACAAGGTTACAAATCAAGTCAAATTTTCCAATGAAATTGGGGTCGTAACTCAAAAAATAAGTAAATAGGGGCCTTCGTAAGTAGAGGTTCCACTGTACAGTACTGTATCTATATTTTCATAAAAATGTCCAGATCTAAGATTAAATAGATTTATGCATACTGCCCTTCTTTCTGACGTAGTCGGACACAAGTTTTATTTCACAGAGTTCCCGAGAGTGCAGCAAGTGTGGACAGCTTCAAAAAAAAAGAAAAAGATAGAAATCCAAGAATTTTTTAAATTTAGTTGACAAACTGTCCTCAACTTAATGATGCCAAATGATGTTCCCCAGTTAATAAATGGGAGATCTGTAAGATCCAACACCCTTCATTGTGTTGTGCTATCTTATACTATACTGTGCAAATATCTTAGTAGAATCTTGATTTACACACAGAAATCACAATAGCGTGATGCATCAAATGAAGAAATCCACAAGGGCCATGATGAGGGTTTGAACCTACGTCCGAGAGGATCCCAGACGCTGCCTTAATCGACTGAGCTACAACATGGTAAAAGAATGGCAACCAGAAGTTCTACTGCCCGTACTTAGATCCTGCAGCCTCTCCGAGACTCAAACCAGGGTTTTACACAATTCCCCCATGCACTCGAGCTCTATCAATAAGCTGTTCTACCTCTTCGCCCTTACTTCATTACACACACAAATCACAATAATGTGATTTCTTATCGTGGGTTGTCTGGGATGCTCTCAGATGTAGGTTCGAACCCTTGTCACGGCCCTTGTGGATTTGTTCATCTTGATTTACTTACTGTACTAGTTTATTTATTTATTTATTTATTATTTATATATATATATAAATATATATATATATATATATATATATATATATATATATATATATGTATACAAGAACGTACATTGGGATTGTGAGGATACATAGCATAGTAATAACATTCTTGTAAAGCCACTAGTACGCATAGCATTTCGGGCAGGTCCTTAATCTAAGAAACTTATAAGTAGGTAAATACTTGCAAAATTTATAAAAATGATAACAGTTATATAGCATGAAAAAAAATAAAAGATGAGAGAAAAATTGTAGGTACAGTATATTAAAGCACATAGGTAGCTCAGAATGATTGCAATGACAGCTTGAATGGTAGTTTAACAAAACTTAGCAGGCACAATACAGCATATGGCTAACACATAAAAGAAGACAGCAGTGAACACAATGATAAAGTTGTTTGGATTAAGTACATAAAGATTGGGAGATTGGGTAACACTAGATACAGTTGGTTCTAGAGTGCAATGTACAGAAGCATCAAGTTTTACCTATAGGACTTTATCAAATATTCATTATCAAATAATACTTGGAAGCCTGTTAGGCCTATCGAGATCTTCCAAGGAGACTTAACAGGACACAACCCACAATTCCCAGCCTACACGGGAGTCGAACCCGGGACCATATAAGGGCGGGTAGATTAATTTGAGTTCCTAATAGATTTCAGACTCCTGTCTTTTATTTTGTTTGACAGCTCTAGATATGTCCATAAACTCCATAAAACAAAAATATTACGTTATTATTATTATTATTATTATTATTTGTAATAATGTAACCTACCTTACCCTTCTATTGTCAACCAATGTCTGTTTTTCTTTAAAGAGCGCTGTTTGTCGACATAATTGTATTTGTGCTGCTTTTTCATCTATGTTTTCATTTCTTGTTTTCATTCTACTCATTATGCTCAATTAGTATTAAGCTTGTCATTTAAGTTTATCATGCCCGAAACGCTTTGCGTAATAGTGGCTTTAGGCATTGTATGTACTAGCTCTACCTATAAGTCAAACAATCCTTGTAAAAATTTATTGTATGTATGTACCTTACCTAAATAAAATTGTATTGTATTGTATTGTATTTACATTTTCAATGTTGTGCTCCAAATATATTTAGGTCATATGCCAAATGTATTTGTTTTGATATGGCAATTTCAAAATTGCACGAGTTAAACTGTATACAATACGAAACGTTAGAAGTAAATATATATTTAAGCAATTAAAGTGGAGTATCGACGATATAAAGCGTAAATTGAAGAAGAGGTAAAAGCCATTACTGGAAAGTTTGGCAGTAGCGGGAATGTTTTGTGTGTGTGTGAGGGAGCAGACGACACAGCTGTGAGGGGCCCTGGGTGGCGGCCGAGAGGTAAGGCTGTCAACGAATATCTTTATCCTTTTTCTACCCAACCACTTGGGCTGGACGGTAGAGCGACGGTAGAGCTTCATGCAGATCGGCGTTCAATCCCCGACCGTCCAAGTGGTTGGGCACCATTCCTTTCTCCCGTCCCATCCCAAATCCTTATCCTGACCCCTTCCCAGTGCTATATAGTCGTAATGGCTTGGCGCTTTCCCTTGATAATTCCTTCCTTCCTTCTTCCACTCGCATGCCCCTTGACTGTCACCCCTTTGATTGGCACCCCATCTAACCCGTCTACCCTTAGACTGACCTCGTGTGTCTTGAGATGATCATTGTGGCCAAGAGACTTGATTTACGAGAGTCGGGTGTTTTATTATTGTACACATTAAAACGTGATTCTGTTTGAACAAATCCACAAGGGCCGTGACGAAGATTCGAACCTACGTCCGAGAGCATCCCAGACGCTGCCGAAATCGACTGAGCTACGACATGGTCAAAAAGAGTTGAAACCAGAAGTTCTACTGAACTTATTTGGATCCTGCATCCCCTTGTGGATTTGTTCATTTGATGCATCATGCTATTGTGATTTTTGTGTGTAGTGATTCTGTTTCTAATGTTACATTTCATGTTAGTGGCGATTGAAATGTTTTAAATCTTCCAAGTCAAACAGATGAAGTAGAGAAGTCTGGTAAGGGATGATAGAATTGTGCATAGGCATTTTTTGTTTGTTTCAAAATTGTTCTTCATCCATAAATTCCAATGTTTAAAAGCAATATTTGCTTTTTGTCTGCCTTCACAATTCATTGGGCTTCACACATTTTTAACTTACTTTCCAAGAATACAATTCTATATCAATATTGTTGTATAATTATTACCTATAAGTGTTTGATATTAAAAAGAGATTTTCCCCATACTATACAATACAGAACTGCCAAAGATTGATTGAACTATTCCTAACTAAATTAGTAATTCATGTTATCAATGTAATATGCTAACACTAATAAGGGTAAACCACCTTGAAAGAAATGTCTGAACACTGTAGGTACAAAATTGTTCTGCCTGTTAAGCATACCAGTTCATTGCTTGCTAGGTTTTGTAGTGCAGTTCTGGCTATTAGGTACAGTGTATTGTACCTAATAGCCAGATGTATCAGTGTATTGATACATACATACTGTAGTGAAATGTTAAAAGTTGAGAATTATAATGAATCGTGAAAGGCTGTAATTATGTAATGTAATGTATTACAACATTATGAAACCTTTACATGCTTGTGTCTATGTATGTATTAACACGATGTACTGAACGGGGTGAGAATAGCTTGAGCTACCTCATCCCTTTGTGTGTATTTTACCTCAATAAACTTATTTTAATTTCAATTTCAATTTACATGCTGTTTAGCTGTAGCATGAATACTGTATTCATGAGTATAGATCTTTGCTTGTATCAGGAAGTACAGGATGCGGTTTACGTACATTTTTATAATTACATATTGTTTTCAGTTCTGTTAAATTTGTTGTGAATTTCCTTTGGAAGATGATCAAACCTTAATGACATTCATAATGTTATCTAATTTTGGATAGTAAATATATCATACTGTACATAGATGGTATTATGCAGGGTACCTTATATTGATTTAATTTATTTTGAAATGTGGATTTATCTAGTCAAAATGTAGATTAGTTCTTATAATTTCTTTAATTGCCTTTTCAGATAATTCGGGAATGATAAGAACATGACCTAATGTCGAGTGGTGATGAGGAGGAGATTGCAGAAGAAATTCCAGAGTATAACGAAGATGATGCAAGTCTTACCGATTCAAAAGGAGAGTCATTTATATTTCCAGTTGTAGGTTTACAGGCAGATGAAACATCTATTGCAGGTATCTTGTTGAATCAGGATGAAAGAACTACAGTAGATGAACATGCCTGTATACAGATTGCAGAAACATTATCGCTTTCTCCAGAGGCGAAGTCTCTCCTGAATGAACCCTTGCACTTTACGAGTAATGGTGATGATCCAAAGATTATATCTCCTGAGACACTGACAAAGAAAAATGAAAATGGCCAAAAAGAGAAAGAAGTGGAAGGAGAGGCAATGGCACCAAAGTCATATAAATCTTTATCTCAGCATGATGACACCTTGCTAAAACACCAAACAACCAAAAGCTGCTCAAAAAGAGATCACACAAATTCTCCGGATGAATTGACAGTGTCCAGTGATTGGTCTGTTGAAAGCTTCAGCTCTCATAGCACTGGAAATTATAGTGAATATATTAAAGATAGATCAGTGAGTGAAGTTGCAGTTAGTGTTCCAAAACTGACTGTGATTTCTTTAGATTCTGCATGTAAAGTTAGTAGCTTAGTTAAGCAATTTAGTTTACAGAATGAGGACTTGAATGATAAAACCACTGACACAGGCCCTAGAAGGCAGTCTTTACCTGTGGACCTATCCCAAGCTACATATTTGGAGGCAAATTCATTTATGTCGCTGCTACATGATAAGCAGAGCTCTCTTCGCTTTGATGAGAGTTCCTGTTCCTATACAAGCAAAGAATGTGTATCCAGTAAGATTGGCTATTTTAATAGACAAGATAAGGAGGAACATTTGTGTGATAAAGGACCCAGAGAATCTCCTAAAAAGCTGGGTCACTTGTCTCCCAGAGTAAAGGCCTCTTTGGAAAAAATTGGTACATGTTTGTCTAGAGGTTCATCAATAGACTCTCATATTGATTTGGAGGAAAGACAAATTTTAAAGAGCAAAGAAAATTTAACTTTCAAGGAGGCATCAAAAAACATACCAAAGATTTTACTAGCAAGTCAAAAGGAAAACACTCCATGCCATAAAACTAAATTAAAAAAAATGCTGCAAAAAATTAATAAAGAAAAGTTAGTATCTCTAGGAAAAATGGAAGAATTAGGTGATGTTAATGTCTCACTTTCAGAGTGTTCGACGTGCATATCTTCGCTAGTAAATTCTAAACACACAATACCAAATGAAAATAAATGCACTGCACAAGAAAGTAGCCACCCAGAAATCACTAAGGTTGCAGCTGAAGATGTTTGTGATACAGAAGAAGAAGTAGAAGATATGCCAGTAGAGATGGAACAAAACATAGCAAGGTATTCAAAAGTAGAGAATGAAGATATATGTGTGAATGAAAATCAGTTTTCACTGGTAAATAGTTCACAATCGTCTAATGAGCACTGTTCTCTAGAGCCCTCTAAATCATCTAGAATATCCCGTGTTAGTGATGGGGAAGCTGGTGTTGATTCCTTCCATAATAACTTTTCAGAAGCCACCAAAAAGAAAATCTCTTGTATTCTTGATATAAACACAGATGAAGATAGAGAGGTAGTTTGCAAGAAAAGCTTCAAATTCTTCAGTGATGAGAATCTCTGCCAGTCTACAGATAGTAATATACAGGCAGCAGCAAGCTCACAATTGGATACTTCTGATGGCAGACTTAGTAATACAGCAGCTAAAGCAGGTGATGGTCCTAAAGTTGATACAAATTGTGGAGCGCAGTCAAACAAGCTGAAGGAGAGGAATATTTCCGAGGCATCTGAATGTCCAAGTCAGGATGACTTTCCTATGAGCTTGGAGAATGAGTCTTGTGATGAGCTCATAAATTTAGAGATTGATCATTCTGGTGATGAGGTATTTGGTGATGATTTCTCTGATGCCAGTGAGTTTGTCATAGAATTAGTAAGCAAATCTCCCATCTCTGCTATAACTGAGAGAACAGAAGAGTCAGGACAGGAAAATGAAAATTTGAACTCTAGACTGGAGAGGGTATCTGACTTGTGTTCTGAAAACAGTAATGAGTCTCTGAAACAGACAGTTGACAACTCTAATCCTGGAAACACGTGCCAAAGTATTGAACAAAAGATGGTCAATGAAAGTGCCATAATCCCCACAAGTGAAAAACACTTCCCATCCCTTCCGCTCAGTGTAGTTAATGATTCTAGTCACTTCACTGGTACCTCCTCGGTCCTAGAGGACAGCTTAGTACAAACACAAACGTCCTTGCTAGCAAGGAATGAATCAGTTGATCCACATTCTAGTCAGTGTTTTGCAAGTGTAGTTGGCCAGTATAGTTCTAAGCCTGGGACAAAAGCAAAATTACCAATATTAAACAATAACTTAAAAGAAGACAAAATTGAAAAAAGTGCCACCCCACCATCATCACCTACTATTAAAACTCTGTATGGTCCAGTGCGGACCACTTTACACCGTAATTCATCAAGAAGTATGCATAATCTGGCCTCAAGCCATGGCTCAGCGTACAAAAGTCAGGGGTTGCACAATCGAGCTTTGAGTTTAAGCAATGATAATTTAGAAAGCAACAGTTTGAGAGCGAAGTCTCTCTCTCCAGGTCCTGTTCCTAGACAAAAACTGAAATGTAGTCCTGAATCTGAACGTCGAGGAAATTTGAATCGTCGGTGTATTAGTGCTGTAGCCCTAAATGAGAATGAGGGTCAAGTCAATTTGAAAAGAAATAGGAGTTTTAGCTTAAACAAACTAAATAGGTCTAGGAGTTCCAGTTTGACAAGCATATCGAGTTCAAAAAAGCTTGATTATTCCCAAGTTCCTAGCAAAGTTCGACAGTACATTAAGGAAATGAAAGATAAAGATATAAGAAATTCTACTAGGTCTCTCCCTTCTACTCCAGCAAGAAAAAAGAAGCAACAGGCGACTTCCCAAATTGTAGTTTTAGATGAAAAATTGTTGAGGGAATTATCACAGTATGATGATGATGATGAGATGCCAGATGATATAAGAAAGATTAGAGACCAGATAATTGGAGAGAAGGGCGATTCCAAAAGGCTTGAGGATATTTTGAAGCTGTTGATACTTGAACGGAAATCACGCCATGCAAGTGACACAACTCTAGCTGCTTTGCAGTTACGTTTCGATAATTTGAATGCTTTGTTTGCTGAAAAACAAAATGAAATTGATCGACTCCGCTTTTACAAGGATATACAAGTCAATAAAGAATACATCTTTTCAATTCAGACTCAAGAAGAAAGAATAATTACTAGTGATAGGTCTTCACATAATACAACTGCACCAAACACTCCTAACAAATCTGCCCATCATTATCTAATCTCGCCCAACATGACAAGAAGATCATCTTACCAGACCACTCCTCCAAACACTCCAAATATTAGATCTCTCTCACCAACTTTATCCCACTACAATATTATAAAAACTACCTCCACACCTATTGCTGATCCAAACTGGAGCTTTGCTTATGATCCCAATAGTTCATACATGTTTCAAGAGAAACATGCGGGTGGCGTTTCAAGAGTTCAATGTTCTACGGTATCTGGGGAAGACAGGAGCAGGGATATCAAGAACCAAGAAAGAAATAGGAATCCGGAGAACCAGGAGAAAAGCAGGGATTTGAAGGACCAAGCAATGAGCAAGGATTTAAAGACTACAGAATCTTCCCATGATGCAGTCTCTCTAGAATTGTGGATGAAGGATGCCAGAACTGTTCTGAAGAGGGTATGTTTTTATGTATGCTGGTGGAAAGAGAGATTAAACTACTTTCATAACTTTTTTTAAGTACTGTACAGTCCATTCTTGATTTTAATTAATTTTCAAGTAAATAAGTTCCTTTAACACCAAAATTAGAAAAACACAAGGTGCGGTTCACACCGGGGGTTTTCTGATACTGTTTCGTTAGCCAAATCAGAATTAGAACTCTGACTTCTGCATTATCGTACGTATCGAACTCATACATTATCATAGAAGTCTAGTAGGTTCATTAAGCATGATTTCCCTTCTCCTTTAGCCATCTTTATGTTTACTTGTAGCATGATGTGATTTGTTTGAGGATGTATTTAGGTGCAATGAATTTAAATGCTTATACTGTAGTATTTATTACAGATTTGTTGGGTAGGAAATACACACAGTTCGAGTGGTTTGAGAAAATCAAATTATGAATTTAATTACATATACTGTATGTAGAGTGATCTGTTAATAATAGGTAGTAGAATTTTATACAGTAGAAGGATAGGCCACCGTGATTAATGAAGGAGAGAGAGAGGGTTATGTACTTAAAAAGCCTTAGTAAATGCAAGGAAGTTGTGTATTACAAAAGATATTTACCTGTGACCAGTAAGAGAGCCCTTCAATGATTATTTTTGTAATGTCCTAGGGCATGATTAAAGTTTCCAATACTGTACAGTATTTCTTTTGGTTAAACATCATTGAACAGAATCAAGGAAGACAGCATAACTAACCCCTCACTTGCTAAATAGATGCTTAGCAAGTATAAATTGTAACAAAATCTCTTATGTCAGATCTAATCTCACCTTTGCCTCCTTTACTACCATATTCCCCCCCCCCCATTTTTTTTTTCTGTGCTGTATATGCACATTAAATGGTGCTACATAGCTTTCCCGGTTTGGTGCCGTCTTTTGATAACTGCTTGCTTACTTTAGCTGTATGTAAGTACAGTACAGCCTCGATTCAACAAACTGTATGGGACCAACCCCAATTTGTTGCAATGAGGGAATCTTTGCAACCAGAGATGCCTACAAGATGCATTTCCCATGCCCTATAGGCTAATTTCACTTGGCAAAAATTTTGTTTTCAACCTATAATAGACAACTACCAAATGAACATGTCTGCAAAATAATTTAACCACATCTAGCTCATTTCTCATGTCCCCAGTCTCAAAACTCATTTTCAAAAGGTAGCAGGGCCATTCCTGAGTGAACGAAAAACTAGCCAACTCAAAATGAAAACTAGCCATAGAATATAGTTTTAAATATCCTCAGTAGCTTTCCCAAGTCTCCAACTATTTTTTGTAATGATGAGTTCATCTACAGAAATCCTCAAAAACGTGATTGGAGCCATATTAAGAGTGTTACTATTAATTTTCCTAATATTTTCCATGCTCTATTGGCTGATTTCTCTATGCAAAATTTTAATTTCAACCTGTCATATGAAATACAACTTCCAAGAGAATCTATCTGTAAAGAGATTTAACTACTGTACATCTATCTTCACGTATGTTCTCTTAGACATTTTAGGAAGCTATGTTCTGTGCAGCGAGTTAAATACAGTACATGTTATTTATGTGTGTGTTGCAGATTAGAGAGTTTGCTTTACTAGAGGGAAGCGCGGCTCTACAGCACAGTGAAAAAAGCATCATCTGGAATAGTATTTTGCAGCAGGTGTGTCTTGTGTGTTTTTAATGCATTGAAACCTTAATTAAATCCATGCTAGGCAAAAAGAAAATATTTAGGCCTACTGTAATTTATTAATTTCAAGAGTTCATAATCATGTAGGACGTTACAAAAGATAACTTGTACTTCGTAATATTTAGGTAAATAAGCGGTACATAAGTACTCATTTAATATTATATTAACTATGATTTTTTTTATTTTCTGGGTGAAATTATCGGATGAGTAAATAGTGATGGTCATGATACTAGAATTTGTCACACTATTATGATTACATGATATTACATGATTACATTTTAAGTTTCTATAAGAAACCTTAAAAATATATCTTTCTTGGTTACTGGGCCTTGTTAGGAGATTATTAAAGTGCTGTACTATACTGTATACAGCAGTATTATGATCTGTGAATTTGTATAGGAATCACTTGCTGTACTTGTATATCTTATGTTAATATTGTACATATACTGAACAATATTACATTACAGTTGATTATCAGTATTTGCTATTAATAAATTTGTAAACAGAAATATCAATTTAATTAAGAGCAATGATATTTAAACAAATGGATTTCATTGGAATCAATTTTCTTTTCAGTATTGGCACCTGTCGTATCGGTTCCCAGTGCTGACACTCTTGGCATCCTCAAATGAGCCGGGTATTTTGCTCCAGGAACTTGGACAAGCCATACAGGCGACTGCTCATAGATTTGATCTTGAAATTGTGGCTGGAAGATATGAAGAGGGGGGTAGACTGGGTCAGTCAGAGCCAAACAGAACTTCTTGCGTTGACACTGGAAAAGGAAAGGAAAGTTGTGTGAAAAGTGTTTTAGATGAAGATAAAAAGTTTAGTGTAGATGGTGGTGGAAAATACGGTTCCCCCAAAATTGTTAGCAAAGTAATTGAACAAGTGTGCTGTGAATTAAATAATGTTGTACAAAATACACAAAATGATGATAAAAATACTAGCGATCCGAGTTGTAGAGTAGATGATCTAATTGAAGAAGGAAGTCACAATGCAGTGCAATATTCTCCAAAGGAACTTGAGAAGAGGCAGCATGGTTTGGAGAAAGATGATACAAAATTGCAAGAGAGAAATGAAAATCAAATGTCTAAGAATGAGAAAAGAGTAGATATTAGAGAAGCTAGTGCTCTGTCTGCTAATATTCCAATGGAAGCTTATCAGCATAATTTTAATCAAGTTGAAGTAAAAAGTACACCACATGTGCTTGAGCTCGGCACAGCCATCTTGGGAGGTCTGTCCAGCGGTGTGCCTGTAGCAGAAAAGGTCGAGATGGGTACATTAGCTGTTTGTAGTCCTGCTCACTCCAGGGAATCACTGAAGACTGTAGGGCCGCTAGAGAAGGCAAGTTCCTGTCTTTGTATCTCTGTCATAACATTTCAGCACTTCAGTAGCATCTGTTGCCTGTATTGTTGCAGCCCATGTAAGGCTGAATTTGTTACACAGTATTTAAATATTTACCGGGACTAGTTAAATATAAGAATTATTTTTTTCCATTCTTTTCATTTAATATCAGTTTATAGTCATTCTCTGAACTCAAACTAAGCTAGAAGTGAACAGATTTTTTGTTTTAACATTTTAACATTATCCACACTCTGATATAAAGCATATCTTCAGTATTTTCTATTACATTTTTGTTGGTTTATTTAATGTTTTGATATTACCTTTGACATTATTCACTGCCTGATATTTGTAAGATCATATTTTACAACTTATATCATCACTGTTGCACCATAGTGCATTAATTTCCACTGGAGAACAGACTATTCAGAGTATTAAACAAAATTTTATTTGCTTGTACAGTACAGTATCTGCATAGTCACCATACTGTTCTTTTTATTGTTTTTATTGAATGTTTGCATATTTATTATTGCTCCATAGTTTTCCCAGTTTGGCATCTTTTGATAATTACTTATGTGGTTATTTATGAGTTTTTGGGACCACTGTACAGTTTCTTGGGGCAGCAGAATTCTCTACTCAATAATCTGTTCACAAGCTCAAAGCCTATCTATATTTGTCAATAAAATGCATTGTGAAGAAATGTATTTTCCAATTTACACTGCTCATATTTTGGCACCAGATGGCACCAACCATCTACATGGGGTTCCATTAAAATACAATATATTTTTTCTTTGAAACAGGTAAAATTATGGCAGGCATCACTGGTCGACCCAGAAGTGCCTCATGCTGCATACGAGTCTTCAAATATCAGTCCAGCTCCATCTATTTTATCTTTGAATTCTAGCCAGTCGTTTGATCCTCATGTAGACCCAAGCAATAGCTTGACTAAAATTCATGTTGATTCTACACAAAGTCCAAATAAAAGTGGTACAAATCTCTTACTAGACCATGCTACTAAAGGTAATTCTAGAAGTGTAAGAAGTAAAATAATCAACTATTCACCTCAAGACCACAGTATTGATTGTAACTCTCCTCTGCTGCGGTCTCCGGATAGATTAGATTTTGATCTCCCCAAGTGTTCGTGGAGGAGTAGCAGTGCAACGCCGCGCCTGCCATGGGGAAGGACAATTAAAGTACGTGACCTTGACAGTGGATGCCCTGGCTCGGAACAAAGCACAAGGATGAGCCATAATGCAAGTCTTGAACAGCCAGAACAGCTTGAGATGCCACACTTTCATTCAAGCTTGGATGCCACAAGTAATGTAAAAGTGTCGTCAACGATATTGGTAGAACCTAATCAGTTTCGTGAACATGACAATGAAGAACGTGAAGAAGATTATGCTTATGAATGTGAGAATGCTAATAAAGTTGTATCGAGAAGCAGTTCGCATTCCCATGATCATGACAACACTTCAAGAGGTACAGCAGAAGCATCACCACCAAGTGATGTTGTTAAAATGGCTTTTCCAGAGTCTGAAAAATGTGAAATTGAAAATGTTAGTTGTACTGATATTGATAGAAAAAGTAGAGCCTTGTCTGCAAGCAGAAGTAGCATCAATAGCTCTAAAAAGAGAATAGATCAACATTATAGTCACAGTGAATCACAGGATGCTATACAAAAACACAGGCATGGAAGACCCATTAGTGCCGACCTTGTCGGCACTAACGGGTCTAATTATTATAGAAGAGAAAAGAGCAGAAACTCTGACTCAAAGGAGAACACACTCCATGAGGGAGATGTACGTAGCCGAGACAGAGATTTTATTAGTGACGTGCCATATGCACATCAAAGAATGAAGCCAAGAAAACTTATGGAAAAGAAAATGCTGGTGGGGAAAGAAAGAAGTAAAAGCTTCCAAAATGATCTTAAAATGTCTGCATTTGCAGGCAAAGAGCAAAGTAACAAGAGTAACCTGATGTCCACAATGGATAAAGACATTTTTAAGCAATCCAATACTAAAAAGTATAGCACAAAATATGTCAGTGGAAACTCCTCTGACTATTCAGATACATCTTCATGCTCCCAAAACTCATCTAATATCTATAATAATATAACAAAACTTAAAAGAGATTTGAATATTATAAAATCACAAATGATGAATTTAACAAGCGAGGTCTTCCAGAAGAAGAGGAGTAAGGGAGAAGGGGTTCATTCAGGTTCAAATAATCAAAGTTCCAGACTGCAAAAAAGGCGGAAACCTATTAAGGCTTTAGACATGTCTGTTTACTCCGAAGAGTCTGAACGTGACTCTAGCATTACATCGCTAGATCCTTATGTACACCAAACACTGGAGGACCAAAAGCCCTGGAGCTCTAAACATAGGGCCACCACTCCTGCCAAAATAAAATCTCGAAATGGTACAAAGGAGGAGTTTCATAAGCAGCCCAGATCTCCTCCATTAGACTGGAATGTTAAAGATTCTTGGCAAGACAAAAGCACATCGTTTCCAAATTCCTCTTTGGAGATGCTCTCCGAATCAATGTTTACCGCTGCTAAGATAGAAAAATTGCCCAGAAGCACTCCAAAAAATAAGAAATGTCACTCTGACAGATCAAGAAAATTGTCACCTTGCCCAGTAAATAGCAGAGCTGTTAATGAAACTGAGGATAAGAAATGTGGAGAGTGTGTTAAAAGAAATTTATTTCTTGAAGATAATGTAAAAGCTACAAATGTCCAAGAATATTTGACAGATCAAAATCAATCTTCGAAAAGACTTCTATCTGTCCATAACAGTACCAAGCATGTGTCAATACAAACAGAAAAGAGTAATAATAAGATTATTCACATTCCTGAGCTGGCAGAGACTGCAGCCTTGACTACTGGCACATCTAATGAAGTCAGCACTGATGGTACTCACATTAAACACCAGGGAAAGCAACCTACTCAAACCACAGATGGACAGTTCCTAAATACAACAGCTCCTGTCATATATATTCAAAATTACAAGTAAGTTTATACATAAATTATTTTCTCCATATTTGAGTGAGTTTTGGTCTATTTTCTCCATAGATCATAAAGAACAATCACATTTTGTTCTTGGCAAAAAGTTCAACTGAAAAGTATTACTGTATTTGAGTTTACAGGAAATATGATAATTTTGCTTTCAATGTAACTAAATCAAAATACTGTACAAGAATTTATGTGGATTTATAGGATTTAATAGAATTTGATGTGTGTGTGAAAGACCGTTAAAAGTGAATGTGGGCAAAAATATCTTTTTGGTGGAGAGAGAAGGAAATTGTGTGAATTAAATAAGAATGTCAAAGTGCTGGTTGGTGAGCTGTACTCTTTAGACTATTTAAAGTCCAAAGGGGGACAGCTATTTAAAAGTCCAGTACTACATTGTGATGTGCCTGACATAAAATAGTTATCAAGTCAGAGGGAAAATAATTGCATATGGCAGTTTACGCACAGATTATTGTGAGTAGCGATTCGAGCAAGGCGTGGGCTAATACTGTACATGGGATGTGTAATTTATAGAGAAATTTATGTGATTAAAGTTAAAAGTACAGTTGAGTGAGACAGAGGAGGGTAGATCAGGCCTTGACTAAAAAGAATAAGAATGTGAAGATATGTAAGAACTAACTGTTATGTATGGATGTGAAAAGGGTTTGATTTTTGGAATTATTCTTTTCTAATAAAATTTAGCAGAATATTAAGCAAGTATTCTTCTTTTATAGCTGTAGAAATGAAACTTCACAAGCAGGGTCTGATGCTGTTGAAAACTTGAAATCGCCCCAACGTAGCAGTGATCGATGCAAACACCGAAGAAGTGTAAGTTGGCAGAAACTTGTTCTGTGCAGTAATTATATATTGTATGCTAGTTGACTGTTTTTATGAATTTATTCTTTATATTTTATAAGTTAGTTGACTGTTTTCTGTATCCGCATGGAGTGAGGTGTAGCTCCTAAGCTCAGGCTCCTAACAATTGTACCATACAGCACTGTACTTAGTGCATTTATACCTCTCGACAATCCAGTACTCTTATACTCATGAAGATGTGAGAATGGTGATTGCTTCCACCACCTCATGTTTATGTTCTCATAACTTCTTTAAAATTTTTATTGCATATAAGTATTTCCTTATATTTATCTGGCACATCTGTTTTCAACTTCATTCTGTTGTCCCTCACTTGAAGAATTATCTATATCCACTTTGTTGCTTCCCTTTAGTAACTTGTGTGTGTTGTGATATATCACCTCTGGTCATTCTGTTCTATGCTGTAGTTCTCTTAGCCTGCTCTCATAGCTTGTCTCTTATCTCTGCTACAGTACTGATCTTGGGGAAAGTAGAGGCGCATCAAGTGGCACATTTAATTTTTTTTTTCCATTTCTTTGATATGTTCTCCAGGCAAATGCCTCCTCATCCCATGAAAGATGATAAAAATAAGGAGGATGATGAATAGATAATATCAGCTGTAAATATTATAAAGTAATACTGTATATGCAGTACAGCATTTGTACTGTATATGTTTTTACAAAAGCTGTTTCTACATTTGCAATTTTGATGCTATTTATTTATTGTCCTAAAAACTTCCATTACATTTCAGGGTAGTGCACAGGAACTGTTGGTTTCCCTAGATGAAGCAACCACCTTAGCAGAAAGACTTCGGTCAAGGACTGAAAGTATGTTGTCGTACCTAAATTTGCATTTTACCGTCCATGTGGATCAGATCCAGTCTTGAAGTACAAGTTTTTGTTCATGCTATTCATTGCAGTGTGCCTTTATACTGATTGATGAAGATTAAGCCACCTAGAGGTGGTACGGGCATGAGTGGTCCGTAATGCCTTTTATACGTTTGAAAGAACCAGTGTGGGGGGGACAGATGCATGATGAATGCCTTTTAATAATCTGTTACTGACTACAAGTGTGTTGTGATGTCATTTGTGCAGCTTACTAACCTTTCATACTCGTATGATTCATATCAGCTAGGTTTTGAAAGGCAGAATTGCAGCTGTAAGAGAATTTAAATATTGTGTTCAGACAAATTAAATTTTCTTCCAAATTGGAAATAAATTTTAGGAACAATATAAACTAATATTAGAGACCTTATTTTAAATGGCTTTTTATTTTAAATGTCAGATTTTATTTTTTATATGATATATGTAGCTACATACAAACAATTATGGATGTTAAGGAAAACACCTGATTTTAACGCACAATTAGAACTTTTCTGAAATAGAAATAGAACCTATTTCTGCAGTTGACTGACAAACAGTGAGGTCTTTTGTGTGAGCTTTCTTGCAATTAACTACATAATACTGTATACTAAAGTGTAGAATGATACAATCTTACAGTACATAGTTTCATCATTAAATACACGAACAGCATTCTTAATGATACTGATCTATTAGTTCAGTACTGTAGTTATAGACATAAGAGGCACTATGTAATCTGTATTTTCCAAAAACGCAAGATGAGAAGGTATCATATATACAAGTAGATTAACAATACATGTCTGCACGCGACCAATAGGATTAAAGGTCCCCCAAAATTATTATGCTGTCGTCATTACTATTTGCAAAATATCTTACAATAGTTGCAAGCTAATGTCTTGAAGCTTCACTTGTTATAAGATAAATTGTTTATAGTTGAAATTTGTGAGTGAAGACTTTGTTTACCTATTTTATATTAGTAGAAGTTGTAGTGAGGCAACTATTCAAATAGTAGGGTATATTCTGTGTCTTATCACATACAAATGTATTATGTTCCCTGTTTACCATATCATAATGACAGTTCAGCAAACTTACTGAACCAAATGCACTTGTACAAAATACCAAACACAGTATTTAGGCAAAACGTTAGTGGTTTCTATCTTTAAAGGATACACAGTCATATATTGTAATTATTTAGGCAAAACGTTAGTGGTTTGTATCTTTAAAGGGTACACAGTAGTATATTGTAGTTGGTCATTTACAGTTTTGATGTTAAACTCTGTGGCCCATGTGGCATTTACTTGGGTATTTTTGTACTGGTAATTAGTTAACACGTAGCTGGCGTTATGGTGTATTTAAGATGATAATGGTCTTCAGTGAGTGTTCATGGAGTTTCTGGGTTCTCAGTAATGTGGTATGAAAGTTAGAACTCATTTCACTAGGATTTATGTTGTTAAGATTGCTAAAGCTTAAAGTATCATTAATATTTGAAGGACAGTTACAGTATATTGATATTCTTTTGCACTAAAGATGGTCATACAATATTATCCATAAACTGAGAACTTGCTGTATATATTCCCCACAGTTAAGAGCTTTATTTTGTTTAGGGAATTTTGCACACAGAGCCACCAGAGTTAATTTGCTATTTTATGTTTGAACAACAAAAATTTGTATGAGATGTTTTAAAAGATAATACGAAGAAGCAATTACTTATCAAATAGTTTTCAAGGTTATATTTGTGAGTGAAGACTTTGTTTACTCGTTTTGGGCATTAGTATATACAGTATGTGAGAACACCCACCAGATGCTTCAAGGTTATGTGAGGAGTCTTTCATGTGGTGAACTAAACTTAAATGTCAGCTAGAAACAATAGGTGTTAACCCTTTGAATGCTGGTAAACAACATATTTAAGCTTATCACGGTCCGGTCAGTAGTGTGTGTGTGTGTGTGTGTGTGTGTGTGCCTGAGGGGTTCAGGGACGCGGGTTTGAATCCATCATATGGTTTCAGTATTTTCTCAGATGTATCACATACTTGTGATTTCACTGTGCAATACTTGTTCCTTTCCACCTTTTCTCCCTTGCATCGCATTTTGCTAAAAAATAAAATAAAAATAAAAAGACCAAAAATAATACAACCTATAGTACAAGATTTTAGACCTTAGTTTTCTGTTTCGTAAATACCAAAGTAACAACATCTCATATTTGAGGGAAATTGACACTAGGCTGGCCTAGAATAGTACAAGTGGTCTTTGAAGTATTTTCACTAATTAGAATTGAAAGTCCTCTAGTGGTTAACATGGAGATTTTCTGGTTAATCACTGATCGAATTATCTGGAAGTTGTTAGTATAATCGGGGACTAAAAATATCAGGCCCTGTTATCGGGTCTGTTTCTGAATGACACCAGTTGCTTGATTCAGAGAGATGGATAATCATATCACTGTATGTTGTAGCAACTATTTATATTCAGTACAATATACAGTAATTTATTATTCAGCAGTTTAGTGTATTACAAATAATTTCTTGTTTAGATGAACATACAGATGAGTTTAAAGTTAATATTTCACCTGTAAGGGCTTATCAAGACGAACAGATACACAGGCTGTGCTTATGAAGGGGTAAGATGGGGGACTGGAGAAGTAATGACTGGCATTATACTTGCATTATTCCCATACATATACAACTCTAAGGAGGATTAGACTTGCTTACAAACACAATCATAAATAATGAAAAATAACATTAATACATGTCAAATGGAAGTCATTATGAGGAATGAGGAATTATTTATTACTTATCATATTTATGAAATTAATTTAGCAATGTTAAATTCCATTTAAGTGTGTTCAGTGTTCTTGTTATTTATGGCTGCAGACTATAGTCTCTTAAAGTTTTATTTTTTAATGATAAGGTTAACATTCCAAAGTTCATGGCATATTTCTCCTTGTTCCGTGTCTCTCACACATTGTTGGTGTTCAGAATGACAGCATTGAAAGGGTTAAATAATGTCAGTGTTGCATTTTGTGTAGTAAAGAATTTGTACACAAACACTGTATCTTTGTTAGGAAGTGTTTATACTGCTATTTCTTTAATAGTGAAATAACTTTTCAACAGGCTGATGATAAGCATTTCCAAATATAGTGAGTTTTGTAACGTTAAAAATGATTCTTTTGTTACAATTGGTTTGAATAGTGTGAATTTAATTGCCATTTTTCTTGTGTGTGAAAGTGTTCTGTGCCAAAGGGGACCAATTTTGATATGAAGAAGTTATGCTTTTATTTATCTTTCCAAGGGTGTCTAAAGCTAAGTTTATATGTGCTGCAGAATGTAATGGTACTTATTTTGTAAAAGTATGTAATCTTTTAAGCTTATTTTCATGCAAACCAGGAAAAGTTGGCCACAGACCAGGCTAACTCTAGAAATTGCCACGGTATCAAATGTTAAATGTTTGCCTTGTGAACAACTCTATTTTCTCCTGTTCCCTGGTTTGTGTACATCATTTCCAGGATTGAAGGGAGTGTGTAACTTCCTAAATATTACCCGGACATTTTGGCTAAATACCTTATGTGTGTTACAGTGCCAAAGAATTACATCACTTTATTTCCACAATATGCAGTGAAAATCTGTTGTCTTTAATTACATTTATGTTGCTATAGTGCAATAATTACTAAGTGCTTCATTTCAACCGCTTTCTAAAATGAAAATTTCTTCAATATTTTATTAGTAAATGCAAAGAGACCTTTGAAAGTTTTGTATGTTATGATTATTATCTCATTTCCCACCTTCACTGGGTGGGGATGCACCAGCTTGAAGAAAACTGAATAATATGGTGAAAGGTCGTAGGTTCAAAACAAATTATCATTCACCTTAGATAGTATCACAGAAAAAAAAGCACCACCACCACACTCGAGCATCATTCCTATGTTTTTGTAAGGCCAGGTGGCCGCTGTTCCTCATGAAGTTGCATGCGTGGTACAAACATTATATACACTCCCTTGCAAACTGCTTCCACCTTAGCCTTGTTCATTGCCATATCCCAAGCTTTGTACATGCTCAATCCTCACTTCCTCATAAACCATCCTCGTCTGTTTTCATCAGGACCTCTCTCTCTTCTCCTGCCGTCAAATTCACTGCATCATCATCTCCGTCACAAGTTTACTATCGTGCATTCATTCGACATTTCTAAACAGTCTTTGTCCTTTGTGACATCTTGGATTGTCCATTTCTACTTTCATTCCTGATTTTATTAGTTTGTACCACATTTGCATATTGTACCTATTTGTTCTTTGTTAAACTGGGTAAATGTCTTGCATATCAAAAAAAAGGTTAATATCTTTGTCTAACTTCCATTATAGGGACCATATCCAAATTAATTATGAATTTTGTTGTATTTTAAGAAAAATAAATTTATCTTGCTTAACTGGCACCAGCCTATGTATTAAGACATTATTTATTGATAATGTGGTTTATCATGGAGCTAATAATGATTAGAAATTAGTATGTCCTTAAATCATACCTTATTGTATCTTTGGCAAGTGCACATCTTGATGATTATAATGTGCAAAGCACATGCCTTTGTACTGTACTCGATATTCTGCCTTGTACTCGATATTCTGCTCCATGTGCAGATTCAATTTATAATTTACTTAATGAGCTTAAAAAAAAAAAGACATTACTTATTGATAATTTTGATACTTCGTGAATCACAAGCTGGCTCCATGCAAAGCCGAGATGGAATAACATAAGTGCATAGTGAAAAAGAAACACTTTGTATATGAATACAAGTGAAAAAGGAACACACAAAAGGAATTGTAGCTAATATAAGTTTTCAAACTCCTGACATAGCAACCCCACCTTGAGTTTGAGTTATAATTTGCTCTACTTGCTAAAGTTTTATTTTTTAGATGGCTTCAAATGGGACATTACGAATACTAGTCAAATGTTCAAATTAAATTAATCTCTTACAAAATCACACACACACTCATTTTGTTTAAATATTTCAGTGTATCATTGATAATATTTAGTGAAAAACATTTATAATAAAAAAGGCCTACATAAATCTAAATAATTTTGTAAATGCAGCCATACGAATTATAATTTGTGGTAGCACATGTAGTTTGTTTATTTTTGTATTGAATCTGAAGCATGTGGCTTGGTTTTTAATTGGTTAAAATTTAAAAATAATTTTCATGTACTGTAGTACAATAGTTAAAAAGTGTATGAGTATTACCTGTAAAACTCTCCCTAGAAGCCTGCTTGATGTATTCCCCCCCCCCCCTCATTTAGTTTCATTGCACTTTTTATATACAATATGTAAAAGATGCTTGCTATTTTGATAATGTGTTTGTGAAATAAAATTTATACATCACTTTAGTTCTGTTTGTTAATCAAATACAATTGATTGAAATCGTCATATTTTGATTGTGTTCTGTTACTTAAAGTGTTCAGTTATCTCTTCATACATTATGGGTGCTATGGCCCACACTGGGAGGCCTGGACTAAAGATTATTCATGTTTGGTAGCTTTGAGAGCTGATATCGAGAAATAATCTTGCAGCTGTGTATTGGAATACATGTTTACCTTTACACAGTATCTGGTAGTTAACTGTGTTCAAAACTGTAGTTCTTTGACACAAAATATATTTTTTCATGGAAGATAAAGCATTTTGTCTCCCATCAAAGCAATCAGTTGGTTGCTATAACTCCCTGCATGCAGACTACAAAATTGTATATAAAATACATAACTATTATTAATGAACAAATATTAAATATATTATTAATAATGATAACAAAAATGTATTAACATCATAACAGTGATGCATAACATCATGTCAGTGATGCCATAGGGACTAACACATTCCTACAGGATAAGTTTAAGGTCAACATATGACCATTTTAATATTTACTTCCATTATCAACATAATACCTATTTTCCACCTTCATGGGGTACGGAGGCATCAGCCCAGAGAAAAGTATGCAGCTACATAGTGAAAGGTTATAGATATTAAAAAAATAACACGTGTCTGCTAATTATGCTGTACCATTCTTACTATATAGCATTGCAGAAAATAAGCATAACCCACACTCCACAAGACCAGGTGTACAGTCTCTTATTCTCATACGGTACAAGTAAGTAATTATCAAAAAAAGGCACCAAGCCGGGAAGGCTATGTAGTACCGTCAAAAGTGCGGGATATTCAAAAGGCGCTAAAGATCACCAAGGATGCCAATACAAAAATAAAAAGTGCACAAGGCGAACATCAAAGGCATCCAGTTCACCAAGGATATTCATTGAGGGAGAAGCAAGACACACGCAAATCCTGGAAGTCTGGATATGCACGACCGTAAGAGGGACAATGTAATTTGGACAATAAGGAACAGGGCGGCGATATATACGATACAAGCAGTGCATTCTCTGCCAACTTTTATCTTCACAATATCCCGTGTATTGTTTACCCACAATCCCTGCTTCCTCAAACTCAACATGTCTGTAATTTGGCACCATTTCTCCAAAGCTTCCTGAGCATCCTTACCTAAAAAAATACACCTTGGAACTTCTTTCTCTGCCTCTTACCACTAACATAAAGGTGTACCTCAAGGCACTGTTTTAAGCACAACCATGTGGTTGGTCATGACAGCCTTTCTTCCTCTCTTCCTATAGAGGGGGGGGGGGGGGGAGAATATGGTTATATTTAGCAGATTTAAGACAAAGACAATCAAGTTTTACTGGGTTCCCAGCCATATCGGTGTTGGGTACAGTATTCCATAGAGGATTTAAGCAAACATTATCTCTCGCCAGTTATCATAAATGAAACAATGGCAAAGTTGTTCACATAATTATCAAAAGAAGGTACAGTACTAAGTTGGGAAGACTATGTAGCATCATAGCTGTTCACATAAGTCACAGGTCATTTAATGTTAAGCAATGAACACCTAGATATACCCAATCACAGCCATATACAAAATAAAACAAAACAAAAATACTGAAGTATTGGCCAATTTTCTTTAAGTAAAGGCCAGGCAACCCTGGCCTGGTCTGGTCAACATAATTTAGCTACGTTATTGTGACTCATCGCCTGCGCCAGGCACCTTTTACTATGAAAAACAAGATTGGCGAATAATTTAATACAGTATTTTGTATTTTAAAACTGGAAAGTGGGGCTTCCCGCTGTGGGAAGACTTAATAAAGCAGAATAAGATAGTAATCATCAAAATTAATATGGCATATCAGATGTGTAGGTCACCTGAAACCATTTTTTTTAAGATACATGGAAACATTAAATGTACTAACCAGAATTTCAATACTATGTTACCTATTTTGTACTTTTGCTGCAAGAACAGAACTTATGGCAAAGTACATTACCTTGTAAAAGCTTTTACATTTAATATGCATCTAAATCATTTTATATCATCAACCCTCATCACAAATCTGGGGGTACTGTATATGCCTTAATACATACAAAAAAAGGCTTGCAAGAAAATACACACATTAATTAAAGATATTTTATTTATATGGCATTTTAGAATATTATTTATACTCCTACATATAAATTTAAAACACTTATATTAGTTACCTATAAATTAATTATTATTGCTGCTAGGATGTAAGAACAGCCACGTCAGTGCTCGAAGGTTCAACTGTTTCATTTGCTGACAAATCTTCAGTTTCCACAATAACTGGGGCATCTTCCCCTTCATCCTCTACACTGAGATCCCACTTAAACTTGTTAGTTATATGCGCCTTGAATCGGGAAGCCTTCTTCACTAACGATAGCGGCAAAGCTGCAGCATTGTCGCTTATGTTGGCAAACAAGGCTGTCAACGCAGAGGCCAAGAAGTTGTTGCTCTCAACAATATCAATAAACAGATCTTCTGGTACCTGTCAACATAAGTATTGATAAAAAAAATAATGTACACTGAAAATAATAATAAGCATTTATAACATCAGTATAGTACTTTATTTCATACAGACCAATTGTAACTAGAAGTTAAAAATCATATTGGTAGTTAATAAGGAAATAAAACATGTAATGGAGAGAGAAAAAAAATCAGTGGCATCTAGAGCTCAGTTAAGCCAGATGGTTTTCTCCAGTGCTCCCTCATACCATTATAACTCTGGGACCATTTTAAAAGTGGCCCAAAGTGCAAATACTAGAATGTCGTTCCACCTGACTGCATGTTACAGTTTCTACCAAGACAGTGCAAAATTTGTGTAGTCTCCAGTGAGATACCTCAGAATAGATAAAATAGTACAAAAAAGTACAGTATATCAGTACTTTATGTGCATTTCTAGAGATTCAGGGATTGTAGGGAGAGGTGGATGGGTCTGTTGCATCACAGGATGTAACAGCTTGCACCCAGCAGACTGACAACCAGCCAGCATGCCAGTCAATATGCCAGCCAACTAATTAGAATATGCTCAGCTGCACCCATGTGCCCATCCACACTCCTAATTTGCTTGTCCACTCATTCTTCAATGCCTGCTCTAATCCTCACCCTGCCACCATCACCCACCTGTCTGCTCATGCAAACTCACATATCTACTATATCAACATGACCCTGTATTAGACTGAAAAAGGAAAGGACCTGGGAGTAGTGGCCAACCAGTCTTTGAAAACTGCTCAGCGAGTAAGAGCTGTGGGAAAAACTAAACCCAAACAATATTCAAATAAGCCTTTGACTTAAAGGGAAAGAAAGTGGTTCACCCCCATCTGGACTACTTGCATCCAAGCAAGGAAGCCTCGCCTTCAAAAGAACATACTGTAGATGCACTGGGAAAGATTCAGTACCGAGGAACAAAATTCATCCCCATAATACAAAAACAAAACTGTAAACAAAGCATGAAAGGAATGATTTCATTGAGATCTTTAAAATACCGAGCTAAAGCCAGACAACATGAGATGCTTATTCACCACTTGTCAAAGTCATAAATACTGAGACAGTGCTTCAGTTAAAAAAAATAATGGGCTGATGAAGTACATAGTCCTTAGTTGCAGAAAACATCCTATTTTTACCACAAGGTCTTTAATACTGTATAGCCTGGAACACTGTACTGAAATATTTAAGTTGTAAAAAAAAAAAATAATAACCAATGGGTGGTTGCTATGCATTTTTCCATTGGATACCTAGTAATGTGCCCGAGGCTAAATTGAAACCCAGCACGGGGGAAGACGACTGAAATACTGTATCCTGGATCACGGCGGTGCTCGGTATACAAGACCAAACCTGTCAATAAATAACCCAACCTCAGTATTGTGACATTCTCTGCTAACAAATCTGTCCTTTCTGAGTTGGGTACACTTACTGGAACAAATTTTGTTCCCTGTTTACTTGTTCTTCCATGATGGAAGCATATGGCACCAACACCACTGATACAACACTAAGTAGTGGCCCAGCCAGAGGCTTAGGACCCACGCAAAAATATATCTTGGGGAAAAAAAATACTTATTTGGGGTGTGGCTTTACCTTATAAACCTGACTTAAGCAGGAACTTGTTAATTAAAACAAAAATAAATTTTTGGCAACAACAAAGATTCCACAGAGTTTATATTATAGAGTGCTGAACATTCAAAGGTGTAAAAAAGGAATTGATCATAATTTCTTACCTCATAAATCTGAAAATGTAAGATGGAAAGAAATTTGTTATAAAGCTCGGGGTACTGTTTGACAAGTTCCTCTGCACGACAGAGATCTGACAAGAGGCGTCTCCAGTGCTCCCAGCCATCCCACACTTGGCCCACCAGGAAACATATGAAAGCCAGCTGCAGCTCTGCTAACATGCTCTCAGGTCTGAAACAAAACCAAATACTGTACAGTATTTAACCCAACTGTGCCAATGCTCTCAAATTTCAGCCTTTTGTAGCCTGTCAAAGTGTCTATATGTTGACACGCTACTGTACCGAGAACCTAGTGTTATGCAGATGCCATGATATATATGCATATTGTAATTAAGTAATTATCTATATTAAAAATATATCTATAGGTTCAATTATTTGAATAGATAAATAATACATAACAAATCTTATCAATAGCATGTAAAATTCATGATGTTATCGCAAAGTTTATAGCAGAGTTCTTTGCGTACATTTTGGGTATAAGTATGCTTACTCAAAGGTAAAAATGCACAATTATGTTTGTTGACTAATCTAAAGACATTCTGACAGACAAATGTCCTTGATTTTTTAGTAAGACTATTTATTCCTCTGAAAAGTGGTAGGTGGTTTACATTATGCTAGGTTAGAGGTGACTTTAATCAGATATTAGAATACCTGCATCATTAGTTCATCATTGCAGGTTACCTTACAATCTTGAATATTACCAGCACAGTATACAGTACTAGTATAACCAATTATCAGAATAATGTCAACCAGTACCAACACAGTATACTGGTACTGTATTAAAAATTTAAATAATTATATCTATCACTATCTCTACTGTATTATATTATCAATTTGGTTTGGTAGACAAACAAGCTAATTATTAAAACAATCCTCTTACTGTTCAGCAAGCACTACATTTAATATACATAGCCAACTTACTTATCAACTTTGGCTATCATTTGCCTGATGCTATATGAAGAATCAAGGCTATATCTTGTTACTTCACTAGGCGTTGCTCCATCACGATATGGTCGAGCTGGGAATTTGCTAAAACGAAACTCTGTGCCTTCTTTAGGTATCATTTCAGGCATTACTGGCTTTGGTTCAGCTATCTCAGGTTCAGAGCTCAGTATTATCAATGAACTACCATCAGAATTGTGTGTTTTGAACTCTGATGTACCTGGTTGCTGTTCCATGTCATCTGTTTGTAAACCAGGATCTAATTGATTAGCAGAACAGCTTGACTCACTGGCTGCTTGTGAGATCAGGCTGCCACTTTCAGATCTTTTTACTGTTCTATGCCATGTATTTACCGATGCAAGCTCAATTACTGAGCAAATCCTGCCTGTAAAATTTTAAAACAGGTTAAACAATAATTACCGAATTATCATCATGGATCATAATTTCACAAGTGTTTATCTGTGTCTAACATGCTGTCTAATAAAGAATCAAATCACCTAAAAAATACTTGCTGCAATTAGCAATCCACAAAGAAACGTTCTGAGCTACTGGGATTGCATTCGGTTGCACCCCTTCCCTAAGGCAAGATCCGCTGGACCCTTGGGATATGTTAGCGAGCTATTAGGTGGGACTCTGGTTAGCGTCATGTTTGATCTCAATACAGAACTCTTAACCTGCTTCAAATTTATAGGGAATGCACCACTGTCAGCAGTTCTAAGCTAGACTGAGTATATCTCCAATGACCCCTTAGGACCTTTAATGATAATGCAAAGGCAGCTGGCAAAGATCACCAGTACTAATGTTAAAGGACACAGCAGATCTTTCCTTAAAAATCTCAGAATTTTCTATTTACTTAACATCACATTTATTTAAACTAAGGTTAAGCACTACAGAAGGAAGAAAAAATTATCAAGGAAAAATAAAAACGTTAGCCAAAAAAGCCTTTAAAACTTTTTACTTAAATAATGTTTTTAATCTAATCTTTCATTTTTAATCTAACTAATGTTATAAGTATTACATAAGAAATTACAATTTTATGTTATATCGTTCATACTATACAGGGCCACAGGTAAATACACTGCACCCCATGTCAGCAGTCATCCACAGCAGCACCCTACTGCCGAATGAAACCAGTTGTATATTGCTCCACATGAGCTCTCATAACATGTAAATAGATTCACACCCTCCTTTCAGACAGCTCCCACCCAAACTTTGTCCCCTTACTGTTGCCTGTGCTTTGTTTGTAGTCACTCCCCCCTCTTCCTCAAATTCTCACCATGTCAATGCACTTTTTGAAAATGTCACTAACTTCTATGATGTACTCACCTGATTTTGGAATCATTCTTTCTAACTCTTCTGAAGAAATGTACTGTGTTAGAGAGATCCATTTTTCCCAGGACTCTATGGGATATGCACCAAGATATCTGTCCAAATCTCGCAGGTTGGAACGAATGTTTTCCACTTCTTCCGAGTTCACATCTGAAAATATTATTATTCAGATTAAATAAAGAATAAGTCGGTATATAAAATGACAAAAGGTTATCCCCATGGAAGAAACTGTGTAGGAATCAAAAAGGGCACCCAACTGAAGGGGCTTTGCCTTGCTTAAGTGAGTGAAGGACAGAAGCTACTGACAAATGATTGGAAGAAACACTGGTCAAAGACGAACCTTTCATACAGACAACATTCCTTTTACTGAAGAGCCTTTTGGGTTTGACCTGAAGAAGTTGGTAATTGAGCAAAACATCATCTGTAACATAGGCCTGTTTCCAGTGCTTCAGTTCTGGAGTCCTTGAATCCTGGAGACAGTCAAGATGCCAGGGAAACTTACAAAAACATGTCTCAAGGGAGGGAAAGGAAGAGAATATGCAGTCAAGGAGTCACAATAATGTGGCCAAAGATATGATGACCAAACCACACAACAGAAAATAAAGTAAAGACAACATTTTGGTCCATCCAGGGCCAATATCAAGTCTACTTGATAATGTTCCAGGACGGACCAAAACATCGTCGTTTCTTCAATTTCTGATGTGGGTTTGTTCATCAAGAGGAAATGATACGCAGAAAACAGAGACAAGAAAATCTGAACTAAGACTAACTGATACAATTGAGAGGAAAACTGTATACATGACTAGATCATCTGTCCCTGTATCAAAACCTGTGTCATAAGCCTCTTACTGTAAATCTTAATCTCTTTACAGGTAGGTTCTCTTGGTAGTTGTTCTTAATATGACAGGTTGAAATAAAAATTTCACGTTGTGAAATCAGCCCATAGTGCATGGCAATTAATAGGGTATGAATGGTGACTCAATTAATATGGATCAATCACATTTTTGATGATTTTTATTAATGGACTCAACATTACAAGAAACAGTTGGAGCCTTGGGAAAGATATTGAGGATATTTAAAACCAAATTGCATGGTTTATTTTCATTTTGAGCCGACAAGTTTTTTGTTCACTCCGGTACGACCCTGCTACCTTTTGAAAATGAGTTTTGAGGCTGGGGACGTGAGAAATGAGCTAGATGTGTTTAATTTGTTTTGTAGACATGTTCATTTGGTAGTTATCTATTATATTATAGGTTGAAATGACAATTTTGCCAAGTGAAATTAGCCAACAGGCTATGGAAAGGTGCTTCCTGGATGCATTTCCAGCTGCAATGAATCCCTCACTGCAATGAATTGGGTTTCATACAGTTTGTTGAATTGAGGTTGTACTGTTAATCAGAGAATTGAATGCCACACTGTATCTATATTACATTATCTAACAACCTTTGATCTCCTTTCACTGAAGAACTTATTGTCCAAACCATATACACAGACCTTGATAATACACTCAGGAGAGTGCAGAGGACTTAGTGTAATTCAAATCTTTACATAAAATACAAATACACAAGTGTTTTTTTTATCATATCCTATCCTATTTATGCTGTAAATATGAATTGTGAACAAAAGTAATAGTTCCACAACAAGTAGCTGGCCTAATCAAATATTTTTACACAAATAGCTACTGATACTGTATTCTTTGATTTTATGAACTTAAAGTCTGCCAATAGGTTTTCTAAAACTAAGAATTTACTAAACAGCTCCTATCAATGGGTAAATGTTATCATACACCCATAGTGAATTAATCCCTGCAATACTTCGTGGTATGGTAAACCACTGTTGGGAACAGGAAACCTGTTAGGCTCGTTGAGTTCCCCAAGTTACAGTCAATGGCCAGATATAATGATGCTTAACTGCCTGACCGAATGATCTGCACATCCTCCACTGTCCAAGACAGTGGACAGGGCTGTTAACAAGGGAAAATATACCATGTACTGTATTCATTTACAGACTTACCTTCTTCTATCAAGTCTTCAGCTTTTGGATCATAATGCCGCACTAAAATCTCTCTCTGCTTAAAAACATGGAAAAATCCGGTCCTCGGGGCTGTATCTCCTTGGCGACTCACTGCACTGCAATATGGAGACGACTTCAGCAAAAATCAACAAGCATCTTTCACAGCTCAACATATTCTGTGCATGTTATTACATCAATGTTGAAAACATTCAATGTAAAGTTTAGATGCGTTAAATTATGTAATAGTTAGTGTATTGATTCAGATTGATATACTGTACTGTATATTAAAACATGCCTATAATACTGAACCAATGATATAAGATACATTTGTATATATATAAAAATACAAATTATAAACTAGCCTCTAGTTTAATGAGCTTGTGTGTCAAACTAGACAAGAAAGTGGTAATGTACATCTGGATACAGACAATACGTTACTTTCCGTACTGGTCTCTGGCCCTTTCTGGGTATCTACCAGTTTGTCGATCTAAACTTAGAGGATCCTACATTTGCATGAAAGGAGTAAAAACCAATATTGTTAATTTAAAGCATCTTCATTTTGACAATCTAAAGATTATTTTCCTGATGATTCTCTTAAGACATATGCACCTAAATACAGTATATAAAAGCCTGGTCACAAATATATTCTCTAAATGTTCGTATCTACCATTTTAACAAAAACATCTGGGATATATGCAGCTGCTACGGACATTTTACGGTGGTATTTTATTGAATGAGAAAGAAAATTGAGGTTTTAAAATTGCCATCATTTGGAGACTAGGGATCGTCTGAAGAGTGCCTGTGTACTGCCACCTTAATCTAGGCCATTTTCTTATGTGTGAGTGGGATTCTTGTGCCCCTTTTTATGGTAAGGATTTATTTATTCCTGTTCTCTACATAGAATTCGGTTTCACGAAGGCCTTACTCCTCCTCCTGTTTATGGATTAGACCAAGAATATATCCCTGGTTTTAGGTGGTCTGATATACTATTCTGCCCTGGACTGAGTGAGCATAGTCTCCCGTGTCTTCCTAGCACTAGTATGTCCTGACAAGGATTGTTTGAAAGGTTCCCATTGCACTGGTGTGGTATGTTAACCTGCCCAATTTTAAACATCAGGCAGATCTCAACCCGAGTCAAATAAGATCGTGACACATGAAACAACCAAGAGGAATACCTCAGAATGAGGACACAAATGTTTTACTTTTAAAATTTTTGTTAGGTAAAAATATGAGGCCAATACCTTATTTCAAAAGGTATGTGTTAAATACTGTATGTAAAAGTTACTATAAATTCTAAGTTCAGACTTCTAAAATCAGAGAGCATGAATAGACAATGAATATGGTAATACAGTACTGTAATACAAAATATACTCATGGATGCTAACCTAAAATAAATGAAGTGGAGACCTGGAGGGATCATCTTTACCCCTTTAAATCTATCACCAACATTCCACGAGTTTAAGTCAATACCAAATTCTGTCGTCGCTGGCATGCCGAGGAGAATCAGTGTCCCGCCCTCTTCAAACATCTGCTGGACCAACTCCGGATCCATGACTCCAATCCTATGGAAAACAAAATAATGATTAGTATTAAAGTACTATTAATAACATGAAACGTGAATATTGGCAGCATGCTTGCCGCGATAACACTATCTGAATTACTCCGATCATGCAAAATTCTATATAAATTTTGTCAATATAAAGATGTTTTGGTTTCTCCGAGTCAGTGACAGGACCCTAGGAGTCTTACTGAGGTCACCCATAATTCCAACTACAGTACTAACTCTTCCCAGAATGCAGCCCACAACAGTTGTCTAACTCCCAGGTACCTACATATTGCTAGGTGAACAAAAACATCATGTGAAAGGAAACATTGGCCAAAAGTCTGTCCTGCCACAGGAAATGATCCCAGGTCACTGTGGACGTGACCTGGTTAGTGACCATTGTCCTCGGGTCACTCTGGTTAGCGACCATTGTTCTCGGGTCGCTAACACTCATACAAATGTTTTTTCCTGAATTTCAAAATCCAGCTCCATAAAATTATTAGGACATATAGGGAGACCTTTGACAAACCGCCAGCTTCCTATACACATCGAGGCCACTAGAGATAGTGACCCTCAGGTAAATTCAGGTAAACTGAGATATAGTCAACATTCCACAACAGTTCTACAACTCCAGGGTACCTATTTACTGCTAGGTGAACAGAATCCTCAGGTGAAAGGAAACTTAAGCCAATCACTTCTGTCTCGGCCGGGGATCGAACCCGGGATCCCCGAAGGTGAAAAAGGAAGAATTAGCTGCCCCCCTCCCCACAACATGAAGCATTAACAACCACACAATAACCTCCCCACAACCCACAAGTCTCTCACTGGACGTGCTCTGGGTCACCTCACGAGGACAACCATCAAAAATAACCTAAAGCTACTGTATCATATTGCCATGTACTTCCTTCCCTCAATAAACTTACTTGAACTTGAACCTGGACCCTCAAAATACAGCCCAATACAATTTCATACAATACAATACAGCCCGTCCACCAGCTCCTCGCAGCTACACAACACCACGCAGCCCAACACCAATATTTTGACCAGTTCCCACACAATATCAGAACGTTTCGTACATATCTATATATATACATATCTATATCTATCTATATCTATCAATATATATATATATATATATATATATATATATATATATATATATATATATATATATATATATATATATATATATATATATATATATATATATATTAATGCTCTTGTCAAATTAAAAAAAAATTAACAGGCATATATTTATTAAATGAAGTTGAGTGATGCCCTGTACCAGATCCAAATTGCTGAAAGTAGCCAGCTGACGGTCTACAAGTAGCGGATTTTATTTATTACTTATTTATTTATATACAAAAAGGTACATTGGGTTTGTGAGAATACATAGCATTTTGTAATAAGAGTAGCGGGGGGGGGGGGTAGAAAAAGCCTAAGCTACTCTATCCCTTTCAGATGTATTTCTTTCTTTACACAACGAATAAACTCACGATGGCGCAAAAGAAAAATACAACTGCAATAATTCATTGGATTATTGCATGTTTGCAACTAGAATGAAGTTGCACATTTCTTTGATTTTTAGCCGCCAAAGGTAGATAGTTCATTAAGCATCCCCCTATTCAACCAGCGAGTGCTAGTTTACTGTGCACCCCGAAGCCCGTTCAGTTGTGTAACTGCAAGCCTAGCATGAACGAACCAAACAATATTCAAAACAAACAACATCTGAAGCACAACCATGCACAACCCGAAGCCCATCCAACCAGTTGTGCAACTGGACCCTGACCTGTTGTGTAACCGGAACCGGACCAGTTGTGTAACCGCAAGCCTAGCATGAACAAACCAAAGAAACAATTCAAAACAAACAACATCAAACAAACAACATCTGAAGCACAATCATGCACGAACCGAAGCCTGACCATGCACAACCCAAAGCCCGAGTGACACCCCCGGAGCCCGACCAGTTATTTAACCGGAGCCCGACCAGTTGTGTAACCAGAGCCCAACCAGTTGTGTAACCAGACCCCGACCAGTTGTGTAACCGCAAGCCTAGCATGAACGAACCAAAGAAACAATTCAAAACAAATAACATCTGAGGCACAACCATGCACGAACCGAAGCCTGACCATGCACAACCCGAAGCCCGAGTGACACCCCCGGAGCCCGACCAGTTATTTAACCGGAGCCCGACCAGTTGTGTAACCAGAGCCCGACCAGTTGTGTAACCAGACCCCGACCAGTTGTGTAACCGCAAGCCTAGCATGAACGAACCGAACAAACAACCTTGGAAGCACAACCATGCACTAACCAAAGCCCGACCATGCACAACCCGAAGCCCGAGTGACACCCCCGGAGCCCGACCAGTTATTTAACCGGAGCCCGACCAGTTGTGTAACCAGAGCCCGACCAGTTGTGTAACCAGACCCCGACCAGTTGTGTAACCGCAAGCCTAGCATGAACGAACTGAACAAACAACCTTGGAAGCACAACCATACACTAACCAAAGCCCGACCATGCACAACCCGAAGCCCATCCAACCAGTTGTGCAACTGGACCCTGACCTGTTGTGTAACCGGAACAGTTGTGTAACCGCAAGCCTAGCATGAACAAACCAAAGAAACAATTCAAAACAAACATCAAACAAACAACATCTGAAGCACAACCATGCACGAACCGAAGCCTGACCATGCACAACCCGAAGCCCGAGTGACACCCCCGGAGCCCGACCAGTTATTTAACCGGAGCCCGACCAGTTGTGTAACCAGAGCCCGACCAGTTGTGTAACCAGACCCCGACCAGTTGTGTAACCGCAAGCCTAGCATGAACGAACCGAACAAACAACCTTGGAAGCACAACCATGCACTAACCAAAGCCCGACCATGCACAACCCGAAGCCCGAGTGACACCCCCGGAGCCCGACCAGTTATTTAACCGGAGCCCGACCAGTTGTGTAACCAGAGCCCGACCAGTTGTGTAACCAGACCCCGACCAGTTGTGTAACCAGACCCCGACCAGTTGTGTAACCGCAAGCCTAGCATGAACGAACCGAACAAACAACCTAGGAAGCACAACCATGCACTAACCAAAGCCCAACCATGCACAACCCGAAGCCCGACCAGTTATTTAACCGGAGCCCGACCAGTTGTGTAACCAGACCCCGACCAGTTGTATAACTGCAAGCCTAATTTGAACAAACTAAACAAACAAAAAAACATCTGAAGCACAACCATGCACGAAACGAAGCCCAACCATGCACAACCCGAAGCCCATCCAACCAGTTGTGCAACTGGACCCTGACCTCTTGTGTAACTGGAACCGGACCAGTTGTGTAACCGCAAGCCTAGCATGAACGAACCAAAGAAACAATTCAAAACAAACAACATCAAACAAATAACATCTGAAGCACAACCATGCACGAACCGAAGCCTGACCATGCACAACCCGAAGCCCGAGTGACACCCCCGGAGCCCGACCAGTTATTTAACCGGAGCCCGACCAGTTGTGTAACCAGAGCCCGACCAGTTGTGTAACCAGACCCCGACCAGTTGTGTAACCGCAAGCCTAGCATGAACGAACCGAACAAACAACCTTGGAAGCACAACCATGCACTAACCAAAGCCCGACCATGCACAACCCGAAGCCCGAGTGACACCCCCGGAGCCCGACCAGTTATTTAACCGGAGCCCGACCAGTTGTGTAACCAGAGCCCGACCAGTTGTGTAACCAGACCCCGACCAGTTGTGTAACTGCAAGCCTAATTTGAACAAACTAAACAAACAAAAACAAACATCAAAAAAGATCTGAAGCACAACCATGCACGAACCGAAGCCCAACCATGCACAACCCGAAGCCCACCCAAACAGTTGTGCAACTGGACCCTGACCTGTTGTGTAACCGAAACCGGACCAGTTGTGTAACCGCAAACCTAGCATGAACGAACCAAAGAAACAATTCAAAACAAACAACATCTGTAGCACAACCATGCACGAACCGAAGCCTGACCATGCACAACCCGAAGCCCGAGTGACACCCCCGGAGCCCGACCAGTTATTTAACCGGAGCCCGACCAGTTGTGTAACCAGAGCCCGACCAGTTGTGTAACCAGACCCCGACCAGTTGTGTAACCGCAAGCCTAGCATGAACGAACCGAACAAACAACCTTGGAGGCACAACCATGCACTAACCAAAGCCCGACCATGCACAACCCGAAGCCCGACCAGTTATTTAACCGGAGCCCGACCAGTTGTGTAACCAGAGCCCGACCAGTTGTATAACCAGAGCCCGACCAGTTGTGTAACCAGAGCCCGACCAGTTGTGTAACCAGACCCCGACCAGTTGTGTAACCGCAAGCCTAGCATGAACGAACTGAACAAACAACCTTGGAAGCACAACCATACACTAACCAAAGCCCGACCATGCACAACCCGAAGCCCATCCAACCAGTTGTGCAACTGGACCCTGACCTGTTGTGTAACCGGAACAGTTGTGTAACCGCAAGCCTAGCATGAACAAACCAAAGAAACAATTCAAAACAAACATCAAACAAACAACATCTGAAGCACAACCATGCATGAACCGAAGCCTGACCATGCACAACCCGAAGCCCGAGTGACACCCCCGGAGCCCGACCAGTTATTTAACCGGAGCCCGACCAGTTGTGTAACCAGAGCCCGACCAGTTGTGTAACCAGACCCCGACCAGTTGTGTAACCGCAAGCCTAGCATGAACGAACCGAACAAACAACCTTGGAAGCACAACCATGCACTAACCAAAGCCCGACCATGCACAACCCGAAGCCCGAGTGACACCCCCGGAGCCCGACCAGTTATTTAACCGGAGCCCGACCAGTTGTGTAACCAGAGCCCGACCAGTTGTGTAACCAGACCCCGACCAGTTGTGTAACCAGACCCCGACCAGTTGTGTAACCGCAAGCCTAGCATGAACGAACCGAACAAACAACCTAGGAAGCACAGCCATGCACTAACCAAAGCCCAACCATGCACAACCCGAAGCCCGACCAGTTATTTAACCGGAGTCCGACCAGTTGTGTAACCAGACCCCGACCAGTTGTGTAACCAGACCCCGACCAGTTGTGTAACCGCAAGCCTAGCATGAACGAACCGAACAAACAACCTAGGAAGCACAACCATGCACTAACCAAAGCCCAACCATGCACAACCCGAAGCCCGACCAGTTATTTAACCGGAGCCCGACCAGTTGTGTAACCAGACCCCGACCAGTTGTATAACTGCAAGCCTAATTTGAACAAACTAAACAAACAAAAACAAACAAAAAAACATCTGAAGCACAACCATGCACGAACCGAAGCCCAACCATGCACAACCCGAAGCCCATCCAACCAGTTGTGCAACTGTACCCTGACCTCTTGTGTAACTGGAACCGGACCAGTTGTGTAACCGCAAGCCTAGCATGAACGAACCAAAGAAACAATTCAAAACAAACAACATCAAACAAATAACATCTGAAGCACAACCATGCACGAACCGAAGCCTGACCATGCACAACCCGAAGCCCGAGTGACACCCCCGGAGCCCGACCAGTTATTTAACCGGAGCCCGACCAGTTGTGTAACCAGAGCCCGACCAGTTGTGTAACCAGACCCCGACCAGTTGTGTAACCGCAAACCTAGCATGAACGAACCAAAGAAACAATTCAAAACAAACAACATCTGAAGCACAACCACGCACGAACCGAAGCCTGACCATGCACAACCCGAAGCCCGAGTGACACCCCCGGAGCCCGACCAGTTATTTAACCGGAGCCCGACCAGTTGTGTAACCAGAGCCCGACCAGTTGTGTAACCAGACCCCGACCAGTTGTGTAACCGCAAGCCTAGCATGAACGAATCGAACAAACAACCTTGGAGGCACAACCATGCACTAACCAAAGCCCGACCATGCACAACCCGAAGCCCGAGTGACACCCCCGGAGCCCGACCAGTTATTTAACCGGAGCCCGACCAGTTGTGTAACCAGAGCCCGACCAGTTGTGTAACCAGACCCCGACCAGTTGTGTAACCGCAAGCCTAGCATGAACGAACTGAACAAACAACCTTGGAAGCACAACCATACACTAACCAAAGCCCTACCATGCACAACCCGAAGCCCATCCAACCAGTTGTGCAACTGGACCCTGACCTCTTGAGTAACTGGAACCGGACCAGTTGTGTAACCGCAAGCCTAGCATGAACGAACCAAAGAAACAATTCAAAACAAACAACATCAAACAAATAACATCTGAAGCACAACCATGCACGAACCGAAGCCTGACCATGCACAACCCGAAGCCCGAGTGACACCCCCGGAGCCCGACCAGTTATTTAACCGGAGCCCGACCAGTTGTGTAACCAGAGCCCGACCAGTTGTGTAACCAGACCCCGACCAGTTGCGTAACCGCAAGCCTAGCATGAACGAACCGAACAAACAACCTTGGAAGCACAACCATGCACTAACCAAAGCCCGACCATGCACAACCCGAAGCCCGAGTGACACCCCCGGAGCCCGACCAGTTATTTAACCGGAGCCCGACCAGTTATTTAACCGGAGCCCGACCAGTTATTTAACCGGAGCCCGACCAGTTATTTAACCGGAGCCCGACCAGTTATTTAACCGGAGCCCGACCAGTTGTGTAACCAGAGCCCGACCAATTGTGTAACCGGACCCCGACCAGTTGTGTAACCGCAAGCCTAGCATGAACGAACTGAACAACCTTGTAAGTACAACCATGCACTAACCAAAGCCCAACCTGCACAACCCGAAGCCCGAGTGACACCCCCCCAGAACCCAACCAGTTATGTAACCGGAGCCCAACCAGTTGTGTAACTGGACCCTAACCTGTTGTGTAACCGCAAGCCTAATTTGAACAAACTAAACAAACAAAAACAAACATCAAAAAACATCTGAAGCACAACAATGCACGAACCGAAGCCCAACCATGCACAACCCGAAGCCCATCCAACCAGTTGTGCAACTGGACCCTGACCTCTTGTGTAACCGGAACCGGACCAGTTGTGTAACCGCAAGCCTAGCATGAACGAACCAAAGAAACAATTCAAAACAAACAACATCAAACAAATAACATCTGATGCACAACCATGCACGAACCGAAGCCTGACCATGCACAACCCGAAGCCCGAGTGACACCCCCGGAGCCCGACCAGTTATTTAACCGGAGCCCGACCAGTTGTGTAACCAGAGCCCGACCAGTTGTGTAACCAGACCCCGACCAGTTGTGTAACCGCAAGCCTAGCATGAACGAACCGAACAAACAACCTTGGAAGCACAACCACGCACTAACCAAAGCCCGACCATGCACAACCCGAAGCCCGAGTGACACCCCCGGAGCCCGACCAGTTATTTAACCGGAGCCCGACCAGTTGTGTAACCAGAGCCCGACCAGTTGTGTAACCAGACCCTGACCAGTTGTGTAACCGCAAGCCTAGCATGAACGAACCGAACAAACAACCATGGAAGGACAACCATGCACTAACCAAAGCCCGACCATGCACAACCCGAAGCCCGAGTGACACCCCCGGAGCCCGACCAGTTATTTAACCGGAGCCCGACCAGTTGTGTAACCAGAGCCCGACCAGTTGTGTAACCAGACCCCGACCAGTTGTGTAACCAGACCCCGACCAGTTGTGTAACCGCAAGCCTAGCATGAACGAACCGAACAAACAACCTTGGAAGCACAACCACGCACTAACCAAAGCCCGACCATGCACAACCCGAAGCCCGAGTGACACCCCCGGAGCCCGACCAGTTATTTAACCGGAGCCCGACCAGTTGTGTAACCAGAGCCCGACCAGTTGTGTAACCAGACCCTGACCAGTTGTGTAACCGCAAGCCTAGCATGAACGAACCGAACAAACAACCATGGAAGGACAACCATGCACTAACCAAAGCCCGACCATGCACAACCCGAAGCCCGAGTGACACCCCCGGAGCCCGACCAGTTATTTAACCGGAGCCCGACCAGTTGTGTAACCAGAGCCCGACCAGTTGTGTAACCAGACCCCGACCAGTTGTGTAACTGCAAGCCTAATTTGAACAAACTAAACAAACAAAAACAAACATCAAAAAAGATCTGAAGCACAACCATGCACGAACCGAAGCCCAACCATGCACAACCCGAAGCCCACCCAAACAGTTGTGCAACTGGACCCTGACCTGTTGTGTAACCGAAACCGGACCAGTTGTGTAACCAGAGCCCGACCAGTTGTGTAACCGGACCCCGACCACTTGTGTAACCGCAAGCCTAGCATGAACGAACCGAACAAACAACCTTGGAAGCACAACCATGCACAACCTGAAGCCCATGTGACAACCTCCAGAGCCCGACCTGTTATGTAACTGGACCCTAACCTGTTGTGTAACCGGAACCGGACCAGTTGTGTAATCGCAAGCCTAGCAAGCAAATATCTCATCCAACCCCCCACCAATGTGCTAAGTGCCACAGGAGTCCATTTTGAGGCCAATTCTTTTTGTCATATACACAATGACATCAATGAGAATATTACAAACCACATCAAGTTTGCAGATGATACTAAGATCTATGGTAAAATGAGAAGTGAAAGTCATATTGAAACCTTACAAAGGGATCTACATGAACTCCACAAATGGCCAGATTCTTTCAACAGATAAATGAAGAATAGGACCTTGGAGTCAGAATCCATCACGTGAGGCATAACAATACACAACTACCAAATCATCAACATTATCTTGGAGTCAGAATCCACCAATCACTGATAGTTGTACAACAAGTGGGAGCGGCAGTAAAATAGCAAACCAAACCCTGGGAATAATCATGCGTACCTTTATCTTCAAGGAAAATAAAGTAGACCTAAAGTATAAGTTTCTGGTGCGCCCCCACATTAATTATTGCATCCAGGGATGGAGGCCTCATCTTCAGAAAGATAGATGCTCTGGAGCCATGTCTCACCAGAGCTATGGAGCTATGTCTTACGACAAAAATCATACCAGAGCTTAGTCATCTCTCGTATCAGGAACGGTTGAGGGCCACAGGGCTAACACTGCAAACCAGGCATGACAAGGCGGACTTCATAGAAACCTTTAAAATACTAAACAATTTGGAGGATGTCGATCAGGACAATGTCTTCAAAAGGTCAGATGTTACACGAACAAAGAGCAACGGGTTCACACTCAACAAGCCAGAATGTTGGACTGGAAACAGGAGAGGCTTTTTCACCCATAGGGTAAACCAGTGGAACCGCCTATCCGTCGAAGCCGTAAACGCCAAAACCCTGCTGGGTTTTAAAATGCAGCTGGAAAAGATCATCAGGGCAAATGGGGGGACCTTTGACAAGCCGCCGGCTTACTGTCCTCATCGAGGCCACTAGTGTTAGTGGCCCTCAGGTAAATTCAGTTCCTGGAGAGGTGTCCCCGCTCCTTCCCGTTGGGAAGATGTTCATCTATTACAGTATACACAGGACTGTCGCTTGTCGCTAAACTAGTTTTTAAACTATGAACTTGATGAAATAATATTACCTCATACGCGAAAATAATTCTGAATACGCAGCGCGATAAAATTGACGAATGCGGGTTGGGTGGCCGCGTAGGCGAGCTTGGCCTGAGGACAGGCAACTGTAAATGCTTCACCCTCCACATACTTCAAGTGAAAATAAGTGCCAACAGAACCTAAATACCGAGCCTACTATACGCCTAATTAAATAAAATTAATTTAAACACGATAAAAATAATTAATACACAGTACATGAAAGTCGATAAAAAGATGCGTCTTGGGAGGTGGGGGTCGACCGTCGCGTTAACGAGCCTAGCCTGACGACCGGGTCGTTTAACACTGGGGAAGTGTATTCTACATAATATCCTACCCCATATAATGTTGGCAAATCGTAATCCTCAAAATCTTCCAACAATATCCGAGAGGAAAGACTATTTAGCATTAGTGGAATACAAACATTTGAATACGACAGAACCCGGATGAAAAAAATACGGAAACAATGATCCTCGGAGATATTAAAAAAACTCAATGTTATAATAGCGAACAAATGTATAATGCATTAAGCATTGTAGGTGGAGGTAGACTATATATTCATGTTGTATCTCCTAACTGCTCAGACATATTAGCCCCCCCCCAAAAAAATTTATCAGCCTTACCTACACGGGATCGACGATGCTCACGCCGCCGCTGCTTCCTGACGACTGGCGACCCCGTAGTCGATGACCCGTAGCCGTCCAACCGACCCAGAGACCCCCTGCCTAAAATTATTTGAACGTCATATTGAAATTCCAAGCGTATAGCGCCAAGAGTGTGTAAATTAATATTTATATGCATTATAGGCCTTTTAAAAGTAATTTATAGATCTGAATATCATATATTGTCTAACAAGCGAATTATTTAAGTTAATATTTTAATTATGCCAGGTACAAGTCTCATCGCACATAAGAAGATCCCGCCAAATCGTTTAACAACCTATTCACTGCTGGGTGAGTAGTTAAGGATTGGCGCCGGGTCAATCCTTCCCGGCCAGGATATAAACAAAGATCAAAGCGCTTGTAATAGCACTTTCTATACAATACAATACAATACAATTTTATTTAGGTAAGGTACATACATACAATAAATATTTACAAGGATTGTTTGACTTATAGGTAGAGCTAGTACATACAATGCCTAAAGCCACTATTACGCAAAGCGTTTCGGGCATAACTTTTCGGGCATTTTTCTCTGTAACTAGCTGACATTGTATCTAAAAGGTGTGAAGGATTGAAGAAATTGTTTATGTAATAATCTAAGATGAGGTCTGATAAAGACCTTTTGTGCCCTCTGTATTGCTTTTGCGCTACCGCTCACAGGATGAGTATGGGGTGCACAATAAACTAGCCGCCTTCGGCGGCAACAATCAAATCAAATCAAAGCGCTGGGGAAGTTGCCGGGCGCATGCTTTACCACTAAGCCACAGAGACTTGCATTTTGAAACCTGACTAACCTAGCTCAGCCCAACCTAACGTAACCCAAATCAAACCAATCTAATCCAACCGAGCCCAATGCAGCCTAACCTTAATAATATAACCTAATACAGCCTAGCATAACAATACATTCGGTTTTAAAAAGGAAAAGGATTATTTTTTATTGTTGCTGCCGGAGGCGGCTAGTTTATTGTGCACCCCATACTCATCTTGTGAGCGGTAGCGCAAAAAGCATTACAGAGGGCACAAAAGGTCTTTATCAGACCTCATCTTAGATTATTACATAAACAATTTCATCTATCCTTCACACCTTATATTTACAATGTCAGCTAGTTACAGAGAAAGTGCTATTACAAGAGCTATATATTTACAGTAAGTCATTATACAATAATGGTAGGTCTTATCGCTAATACATAATAGTTTGGCCAATGGAGATATTACAGAGTCACAGGGAAGCTTCTGTTTATTATTAGTCTTCACAATACACTACTTGTTTCTTAATCTCATATGTCGTTTATCTAGTGGAAGCGAAATATGGATACAGTGCTAGGATTTTTCTCGCCAAGTAATGGGGAGAAAAACTATACAGTGTACATTACATTTGTAATTAATAATGGATGAATGATAATAAATTGATGTACATTTGTGTGTATACCAGCAGGACAAAGTCCATTTAATGACAGAATTTAGCCATTTTGTATAACAACTTTATATCTCATATTTTTAATTACAATAGTAATCGAAAAAAATCATAGTTTGGACAGACAGGAAATGAAACAGAAAGCCATGAGCTAGATCGATGTGTTGAACGGTTCAAATATATAACGTCCATAAGGAGGCGGAGCTTCCAGCAAATACCTTCCTGTGATTGGCTGTTGTGGGGAATGCCAACGTTTCTTTATGAATAAAATGTAAACTAAGAAATACGTCGTTTTGCATACCAAACTTGTTGTTGTGCGAAAGAACAACAATTTATGTTTTGTACCTGACAAAAATTTCTATTTAACTGAACAATTTAGTCCAATTAGGAAAAGCATCATATCCTAAATGTTATTTGTGTCGAGGCAACCCCCCCTCCCCCCACCACAGATGACATCACAAATTAGATAGTCAGGCAATTGTTATATAACACCCGTTACATCCTGCAATACTTAATTATCACTTTATTAATACTTTTTAATAATAAACACTTTACTTTTTGGGTAGATTAAAGTTAAAGCAGAATGTCATAAGCAGGGGCTGGTGTACTGAACTGATATGATTTACTAAGTGGATGGAACCTTTAGCTGATCCCTTCCTGTGATTGGCTGTTGTGGTGAATGTCAACAAAGAGTTTCTACCAATGACGTGCCAGCTCGGGGGAATTGTTACTTCAGCACAACAACTCGCCTTATGGGCTGCTGTTCGGCTATTGATAGTTCAATGTTCACGCAACAGATGGCGCCAGCTGTATTTTGTATGGTGGCCTGTTAATAGTGTAATTTGATGTCAACAGATGGCATAAGCTGTAGCTTATCGCTACTGTTGACCAGCCAGTTGGTAGTGTTCCTTTATGCCGACAGATGGCATCAGCTGTATTATTACTTCCAAATTCCCTTTTAAACACTGATCTTTGTGCTTGATGATGAACAAACAACATAGGCATATAAATTTTATCAATTTAAATAAAACATTTGCAACTGTAAGTTGCAGGCTATGGTGTGCATGTGCAGGGATACATGTTAAGTGACTTAATACCTATACTTGTATACCTATTCTACGTATGTAGGGGCACATGCACCCGAACATAGTAATACGCAAATAAAGTATACAAATTCAGAGAATTTATCCCAAAATTATAAGTGGTGCACTTAACAATAATAACGAAGGATGCATATCGCCTGTGCACAAGTACAGTAATCGTAAATAATTAACATTGCTAATTAATTATAATTACCCACTTACATAAGTGTCTACACATTACATTACATGTGTAAATGAAGAGACAAGCTACAAGCATAGAGGACTAGTTGTGAACGCCAACTAGCGCACAAGTACATAAACGCCCAGAATGCTTTATCACATAAGATACTTGAAGAGAAAGGCGTGAGGCTTCTGACTTTGTTTTGGTTTAAAATCAAACTTCGTATAAAACCGATGAGAGCCATGTGATACTGACCATACCTCCTATATTGTATATTGCAATACCATAGGGATTGGACTCAGAATTATTAAATTTTTTGGAGGGGGAAGAAAGGGGAAGGAGATGAAAGAAGATAACATGTGGGGAGAGGAAAAAAAAAGAGGCATGGAGGGAGAGACAGACTATTCTGGGCACCACCGGTTTAAAATAATGTTAGTCTCTCAGTTGACCTCAGTTTGATGCTTCAATAGTCGTGCATACAATATTGATGGTATACTGTCTGCCAGCGCTCGTGTCATTGAGTTCGCTGAGTGTTGCGAGGGAAAGCTCGCAGTCCGGCCGGCTGCACAATGCTCAAGGAGAGAGTTTGTTTGTGGTGCAAAGTTTTGGTTGGGCTGTTCATTGAGATTTTGCGAGTGTTGACTTGGTTTTACACTGAATTTATAGTGTAACGTACCATTACGTTACGTTATTTGGTTGATTATATGCACAGAGTTGGACTGCTTGGTGGCTCAGTATGTTTACTTGGACTGGTTAGTGACCTAGTATGTTTACTTGGACTCGCTTATTGGTACAGCGACGGCCTCGCTTCTTGCAGGTCGGTGTTCAATCCCCGATGATCCAAGTTGTTGGGCACCTTTCCAACTATCCATGATCCAAGTGGTTGGGCACCACTATCGTATTTATGTTTAATGTATTTATTTACCCTATCCTCATCTTCCAAGAACAATATAGCCTTAATCTGGCTTAACACTTTCTCCTGATAACCTTACTTTACCATCCTATTGTTTTTCCTCGTCAGTAACGCTTGACGGTCTCATCTGTCAGGTGAACCGCGAAGACTGCGGAGAACTTCAGCTGGGCGTCACTGTATGGAGAGTGATATGGTTCGTCGGAGAGGGGACTTTCATTCACGGAGTGACCTTCATCTGAGAGCGACCTTCGTCAGTCTCCCCTCCACGAAATTTTCTAGTCGCTCGTTGCAGTATATTTTGGGAGGACGTTTACTCTAGGGAATTCTTTTGGTTCGTGGCTCTCATGACTGGTGTGGTCGACGTCGGCCTCCCGCTGGACCACACTACCGCCAGCCTTATATGACGCTATTAATCTCCGTCACCGCTGCCGCCGTCGTCACCGCATTCCGCCTCCAAACAGCTTCCGAACTTCTCAGATATCCAGAACCTCTAGTGACCGCGGCGTGACAAGAAGCCGATGGCGTGTGGAAGGTCATCCCATTCTTCCCGAGCAATTTTAACCCGTAGCACTGTTTTACATATTAACGTGGGACCTTGAGAGTCTTCCTCATGTGCGAGTCACGCCGGTCCTTGTGGTAAATAGACTCTCAACGTCTGCTAACTTGATCAGCATTGTACTGGTCTACACTATGAGATCAGTCAGCGAATGTCTTGCTTATTTACTCCAGGATAACCCCCTTGAATGACGCCGATATAACGTTGTATCAATATTGATCCTACGTTGCTTTAACATTGCTCCGGCAATTTTACCCGCTGAGATATTTGGCAAAATGACAGACTAATAATCCCAACGTGATTGCATCAGTGAGACGTAGTCTGGGGCGTGTGCCTGGGAATATCCAGCGCATAGGTTCGAATCCTCATCATGAATTTTCTAATTGGCAATATGATGTTGATGCAACAAATGCCTCAGGGTTCAAACAGCGTTACTAGAGCACGTTGTGTCCGCTGGGAGAGATGCTAGTCCTGAGACACTCAGGACTAGCTGGAGTGAAAGTTGTCTTAGTACTGAGAACATTTTTGCTGCTGTTACATTTATGAATAAAGTTTTTATTTGTCTTATTCGATATATTGTTATGTCCTTCATATGTTATACAGTATTGCATTTTTCAATATTGAAGAGCATTTCGCCTCCCATATTCAGGGGACAATAAACCTGTTAGGCTTATCCAGGTCTGTCTAATCTAGCAACTAACCGGCCACAGGATGCAACCCATAATAGTCGTCTAACTCAGAGGTATTTGTTTATCGCTATTTGAGGCATCATGATATAAGAAAACTTGGCCAAACATTTTGCTCTGCCTTGGTATCGAACGCAGGTCCAACCACTTGTGAACAGCCTGCACTAACCACAATGAAGTTCATGTAGATCCATTTGCAACATGATTTTCCACCTCCTACTTGCCCGTAGAGCTTGGGTTCTGTAGCTCAATGGTATACGTTCTCGGTTCACAACCGAGTAGACACAAGGTTGGGAACGTTTCCTTTCACCTGGTGCCTCTGTTCATTAAGCAGTAAAATAGGTCCCCGGGACCTATTTTACTGGGTTAGGTCCTTGGGTTAGGTCCTAGGTTAGGTCCTTAGGTTACCTTGGGTTACCTCAAGGTAACCTCAAGGTAACCTCAAGGAGGTAGGCAACAGTTGCGGGGAGCATCCTGGGCGAGGTACAGCACTTGGCCTAAAGGGACTGCAAAATGCCTAAGCATAGGCTTCCTGACAACGGAAATTTAGTCACTCTTATATGTTATTAAAAAGGATAACCTTACAATTAATGCACAATGAGAAAATATTGATGCCGTACATTGGAATCGAACCCGCGTCACTGCGGAATTCAGGGATGAGGGTTCGATTCTATCATACAGTTTCAATATTTTATCTTACAATTGATCTTCACGGCACTCCGTTCTTCCATTTAGTACGATATTTTAATTTTTTGTAACCATTGACATTTGTATCCTTGGACTGTGTAATTGTTTACTGCGTCCAAAAATGTGTGCACGATTGCCAGGTAAGATTTGTAGTTGAAACTCGTGACGTGACTATGTTCCAAGGTTGCTCGTGGCGAGGCTATCTATCTTTCCTCAGAATTTCACCCCAATGAGTTTGCAGATGTATGAGGATAGGACGAATCGCCATTAACTTGTTTTTTTCCCTTACTACACATCTTCTGACTTTCTTGAAGATCAGAGGGACGCTTGCATATTTCCAACATTGGACAATTTTTACCCTGGAGTATATATATGGTGGTTTGCTGGGAAGGCATTCGCGTGACAAACAGTTCTTAGACCAGCTTCTCCTCTTAACAATCACTGGTGTCATCCACTCCTAGTTCTTTTCCTTGTAAACTGAGGGGCAATGACTACGTCACAGTTATAACTACATCATGCACATACACATTCCCCGTCAACCTAACTTTTGAAGAATCCCTAACCTATCGAAGCTTTGCTTTGTGGAACTGTATATATTTGATAATATAATTCCTCTAAACCATGCACAGTATAACGTTTGTAACGGTTAAATGCAACCTAAACAAAAAATCTAGTATAACTGGCTTCTTAGTGTGTCCATGAAGACAGTTATAAACAGAAGGATTCAAAACCTGTTCTGAATTTAAAATTAGGACGTCAAAGTGACGTCACATCTCTCTTGCACACACTAAGTAAAACAATATTGATCTTATTTGAATTAGATTAAATAAGGTAGGTTAGGAGGTTAGGTTAGGTTAGGTTAGGTTAGGTTAGGTTAGGTTAGGTTAGGTTAGGTTGGTTTGGTTAGGCTAAGTAGATTGGGTTACTTTAGGTTAAGTTAGATTAGGTATATGTAATCTGCCATCGTTGCAAATCTCGCATTATGGGGTGAATATAAGATCGTGACAAAAGCACGGTCATGGGAAATGAAATCTACAGCGTGCGCTGAAATTTGTAACTAGCTCATCAAGACCGTAACTTGCTTAGCTCAATGAATGTATGAGGTCCTGAGCCCATTATGTACCTCTGTAACCTTTCCACTACCGCCGCCCACACCCGATGGGTATGGAGGTGCATAATAAATGAACTATACAGTGTTTTTCTGGACACCGTGATGACCTTCCACGCCCGTGAAGAGCATCTCAAACATCTCTGGGAATGTTTGGCCAATCTTTTCCACGCCGCTTGAAATGACTTACTCGCTGCAGAGGCGTTGTCGTCTCTTAAACCTTGCTTCTCCCTGGCTAGCTCTCTCTTCCTCCCTGTCTCTCTCTCCCTCCCTGCCTCACCTCGCTCCCTGGTTCACCTGCTCCTTCACTCATATGCAGCACGTGTACTTTTGTTCACCTGCGTCCTGGCTCATTACGCTCCGTGCAGGGCTCCCGGACCTTGGGTACACATCCTACACAAAGACTATATGTTTTTGACCCACCATTAACTTGAAGCACACATTTGACAAAATATACTCTAACCCTCTGGTCGTTTTCCTCCTGCAGGATGGCTTTCTCGTGTACATAACTCACTGGAAGGTAAACTTGTTTGGCTGTGACGTTGTATAGACTGGATGAAATCTGGTTGCATGGCAACATTGAGGTCTGCTCTCACCAGACCTTGCAGGACTGGTGGTGGCGGTGCATTCAGCGCTGGAACCTCGTCACGATCACACATACCCGACAGTGAGTGCTGCTTTTGAGTATTGCTGGTTATTCTCTCGTAATAGTTACTGTGACCCTGGGATAAGCGTGTATATAAATAATCTATAAGCATCGTGGTTTATGAATCTAGAGAGTAAATTATAGAGCTGGTTTTGGTGTCCAGGAGTTGAATTTGCAAGCGTGCGTAACGAGATTTCATTTCTGGCTTGACTTGTTCCTCTCTTGAACTTCTTATTGTGTTGCAATGTTTGTTAGTGTTATTATTTGCTTCGGAGCACCGCCTGTAACAATTGTAAGCTGCGCTTTGGGTAATAAGCAGTTACACAGGGATGATGATACAGGATCCTGTACCCGCTGCGTCACTGTATCTACTACGCGATACAGAATGTCTACTTAATATGGCAAAACTATTAATTTTATATAATTAGAGCATGTGAATTAATTTTCATAAATCAACAACAACATATCACGAATATATTGTGAATGTCTCTAATCACTTTATATATTTTATTATATTTATTCAAATGATTTCATCCTGACAACTTTTACTAAATATGAGTAATGCATTTAAATAAAATATGCAAATAAATATAGTATTTACCATTCGCCATTAAAAAAAATACATAAATTCGCTATAACTGAATTCACATTATCGGTAACAAACCAATAATATTGATAATACACTTAACAGAAACGATAATAATAATAACAATTATATTCGTAATAGTATACATGAATTGTAAAGCATACAATGCTGATAAATATAAAAACAGCCCATCCATGACTAGTTTAGAAGTAGAATGAATTAAGCTATTGCAAAAATCTACCCACTTCCATAATCTACCATCTACCATACTTCTAAACGTCAAGCATACACAACTCCCCGATATAATTCAATATTATATATCGACACAAATACATCTATATACCGCGACGAGGGAGAGAAAGCTTAACTTTCACCTTCTGCTGCCATCAAGTTTCTTTAGTTCCGCGACTCAAGGAAAGATATACTTAACATGAGAGAAACGACAGTGTGTGTGTGTGTTAGAGTGCACTCAATAGCCTAGTAGCACCTGTGGGGTTAGTAGCGCCTGTATGGTTAGTGGCGCCTGTATGGTTAGTGGCCCCTGTATGGTTAGTAGCACCTGTATGGTTAGTAGCGCCTCTATGGTTAGTAGCACCTGTATGGTTAGTAGCCCCTGTATGGTAATATCTCTACACATTCCGTCTTTAAATCTTATTAAATTTAATGTTTTTTGACACTAGCCATTAATCATTTTGGCTCAGTGAGAATTAAAGAATTGCTGGTTTAGGTATGTTAGGCTACTAAGTTAATTTTTTATTCAAATCCCCTAAGTTTGCACATCGTTATTACAGTTAAAAGCTAAATTTTAAAGTATATAAAACTTTCACGATAAGAAACAACAACTACTACTTTGGAGGAAGGATATACACGACACAGACACATTGAAACAAGGAATTAGGTCACATATCACTGGAACGCTGCCTCCCAGTTGGGTGGGTGTGGAGCAAGACTAGTAACCTGTGTGTGACTCACTATAGCTGTAAAGTGCTTTGTATAGTGACTGTTGTGAGCCTCTTGTTAAATCACTTGTGATATAAACAAATTATCGATATGTATATGTATTTGTGTAATATAACCTTGTGAGCAGTATCAGAGCATGGAGGGTTTTTAAGGCCACCCCAGTAGTTTGCTAACCATCCAGCAGGTACACTTTAGTCCTGGACAGTGCTCAGGACTTAAAGTAATATATCAAGTGTATATATACCGAGAAACGGGGTATAAGTTTCGGTGTATAGATATATATATCCCAGGCAAGCAGTCCTATAGGTCACTGGCGAATGTTGTAATCGACTGATGACCTCCTGTGATCTCTAGCATTTTGGTCAATCTCTCTGTCACAATCATCGAGACTACTCAGCTTCTTACAGATTAGTATTCCTAGTTTAAAATGACCAGAACTACGTGTTATATACGATTTTCATTCAAACATAAAACTAGCGTAAACAAAAGGGGGCGTGTTTGGATTAAATGAAAGTGTTTAACTGATGAAGGCAAGCAGGTGAAGATTGAAAAACTGGTTTCATGTCGTGTGAGAAATTAGATCATATTCCAGTTTTTGTTTTTGTTAGCCTGTGCCAAATGCAGATCCTTACGGGGTTAACTGTTACATCACAAGACATACTTCTTAGCTAACGTGACTAAAGCCTATCGAGCAAGTTCAATGCATTGTTGTGATTAGATTGTGTCGAGATTAACTTGTAAATTAATAGGCAATCTGAATGATTGGAAGGCTTCTTCAAACCACACGAAAGTACACAATCTCTTATCTTTATTATTTCTTAAGAATAGTATCAAGTTTTACCAGTCCGTGGTATAAAAACAAGTTTATTGAGATATTTTGCATTCATTGTGCGTAGTAGAAACATGTAATCTTGAAGTATACCACACTTTACGTTCATTGAAGAAAATGTATTTTTTTTATTTGTTATATATTAACACGTGGATGTATCCATGTTTTGCGTCAACTCTAAGCTATATTAACAAACAGTTTTATTAGAACTAGCCATGGTCAGCTAAGATTGCTGTTTCGTGGAGGTTTACCATGCATAAGTTGTAGAGTGTTAGCCAGCATACTTTTTAATGTATAACCACCAAGCCAGTAGAATTGTAGAGCACTTATCTATATATAGCTGTATATATACCTACTAATCTTTGTCAAATTTTCTCACAATGTACTTGTTAACATTTTTTTTCAATTTTATTAGAAATTACCTACTTAAAATTAATTATCTGTTAGATTATCATTTAAAATTATCTGTTATCTGTTAGATTTGTTAAACCAGCCCGAAAAGCTCTGCGTGCTAGTGGCTGTACAAGAATGTAAAAACATCAATGCTATGTACTCTTATAAACCCAATGTACCTTCTTGTATATGTATATATATATATATATATATATATATATATATATATATATATATATATAAATAAGTAACTGTAGAGCTATGTGTACCTCAGGCCGTCGGATCTCAAACGGTCTAATGACTGAATTGTCAATAATTGGAGAGTATATTTACTTTACACTCCAATTATGATGTAGTGTTGATGATTGGGTATTCGTTTCCAGCGTATACCTTCAACAGGTAACGTGAGCCTAAGCCTTATTCTAGCAGTTAATATATCACTCTAGTGGATATGTTTTGTGCTGTCTGTACACATAGATTTTAGATTTTTAATTATACTTTTTAATACAAGTGTTCTTTGGCCTTTCAAGTGTTTCAAATGTCAAATTCAAAAAATTCAAATGTTTATTCAGGTAAAGTACATACATACAAGAGGTGATATAAAAAAATTTATAGATTTATAGATAGAGCTAGTATATCAAGGTTTGTGACTTATTTTCGTATATATTAGTTCATCATTACTGAGTCAAACCTCACTTATTATTATGCAAACCCAATTAATTATTTGCTACAATTAAATGCCTGAATTATTGATTGGTACATTATCTCGGCAGATGGTGAGCGTGAAAGTGGTGTTGCTGGTGGCGGCGGCGGTGGTGGCGACAGAGGCCATGCCACAGGGCTTCTTCAGTCAGGTTGGGGACTTGGCATCCTCATTTGCCTCCAGTGTTCGATCCACCGCGAACACAGTGGCTGACCAAGTGAGGGAAACTGCCTCCAGCGTTGGGGACTCTGTGTCTGAAGGGGCTACACAGTTCGGCTCATCTGTGAGAGATACTTTCAGCGAAGCAGGGGACACAATATCCAAAGGTGCCGCACAGCTCGGCTCGTCTGTGAGAGATACGTTCAGCGAAGTATCGGAGGATACACAAAAAGCAGAGGACACTGTGTCTGAGGGCGCCCAACAGCTCGGCTCATCTGTGAAGGAGACCTTGAGTGAAGCCCTGGAGGGTGCCCAGAAAGCGGGAGAGTCCGTGGCTGAGGGAGCAACACAACTCGCCTCATCTGTGAAAGATACTGCCAGTGAGGCAGTTGAAGGAGCAAAGGAATCTGTATCTGAGGGCGCCACACAGCTTGTTTCGTCTGCGAAAGACAAAGCTAGTGAGGTTGCGGAAAGTGTACAGGAAGCGGGACACTCTGTGTCGGAGGGTGCATCCCAGCTTGCCTCATCTGTGAAAGACAAAGCTACCGAAGCGGTAGAAGGCGCACAGGAAGTAGGACACTCTATATCTGAGGGCGCATCCCAGCTTGCTTCATCTGCGAAAGACAAAGCTACTGAAGCGGTGGAAGGCGCACAGGAAGTAGGGCACTCCGTGGCTGAGGGCGCAACACAGCTCGCCTCATCTGTGAAAGATACTGCCAGTGAGGCAGTTGAAGGAGCACGGGAATCCGTATCTGAAGGCGCCACACAGCTTGCCTCATCTGCAAAAGACAAAGCTAGTGAGGTTGCGGAAAGTGTACAGGAAGCGGGACAATCTGTGTCGGAGGGCGCATCCCAGCTTGCCTCATCTGTGAAAGACAAAGCTACCGAAGCGGTGGAAGGCGCACAGGAAGTAGGACACTCTATATCTGAGGGCGCCACACAGCTTGCTTCATCTGCCAAAGACAAAGCTACTGAAGCGGTGGAAGGCGCACAGGAAGTTGGACACACTATATCTGAGGGCGCCACACAGCTTGCCTCATCTGTGAAAGACAAAGCTAGCGAAGTGGTGGAAGATGCACAGGAAGCGGGGCACTCCGTATCTGAGGGCGCCACACAGCTTGCTTCATCTGTGAAAGACAAAGCTAGCGAAGTAGGGCATTCCGTGTCCGAGGGCGCCTCGCAGCTCGGCTCATCTGTGCAGGACACGGTCGGTGAGGTGGTGCAGAGCGGACGGAAAATAAGGAGCAACAACATAGAGTTTGAGGACTCACTCACCCCCAGGGACCTCCTGTCTAACTTACCCTTCAGCAGCGTCTTCGAAATGGCACAGGAAACCTTGAAGGAGGCCGGGCAATTTGCTGAAAAAATTAACAGAAGTGGAGGGGACATCAAGGATTTAGATGCTGATTTGAATTAATCTGACTACTTAGTGAATCGAACTCCGCCAAGTTATTGATGCCGTCACAAAATCTGGTTTGAAAAGTAAATGATACATACACAGGATATTGTTTTCTGTGGTTTGTGATACAGAGTATTTGTTTCACGCGAGAGCTAGCGAAAATCCTTTCATTGGTGATGCCATTTACAGGTTCATGTGCTGAGAATGTCAGAATTGCTGAAAACTTATCTCAGCCAGACTGTTTTTAACTAATTTAAATATAGTTCTACCATCGATATTTCGTGTGGTTGTGCCACAAGAGCCCACATGTCAAAAATTATTTGTTATTATACACACGTTTATTTTATAAACCCTGAATTAGCCGAATTATATTCGGGCAAAAATTGTAAGTGAAAATATTATAGAATGTTCAGAAGTGTTTTTCCTATTTTGAACATATGCCATTTTTGGAGGTTTTTATAATTTGGTTTAAATTATCACATGCGCCTGTGTGGCATATATAGTCACATGCAACTTCAATTACATAGTTTTTGTGGTGAAATATTTGTTAATTTATTGTTGTGAAGTGATTTGATCATTTAATCTTTTATAGTTCATGATACAGAAGCGATATATCATTTTATCAAACAGCTTGAGTGTAAAACATTAATATTGTATACCTATAAAAGTCTAAACATTGTGATATTATATTTTGTGAGGGCTAATAATACTATCTAATAAAGAGCTAATATTACTTACATTAGGCTGGGTTGATTTTAAAATTTTACATATAATTAAGGGGGGGGGGGGGAGAGGGTGTGCATGATAAGGAAATCAAATTATCAAATTATCAAATGTAAGTTGCTTAGCTTAGAGACTGTACCCGTGGTCGTTTTCGAGCCCATTGTCAATATCTACATTCTGTGTAACTATCAAGACTGTAACTTGCTTAGCTAAATGAATGTTGGGATTCTGTTCCTGAGCCTATTATATGCCTCTGTAACCTTTTTTCCACTACCGCCCACAGGATGGGTATGGGGTGCACAATAAATTAAGTAAACTAACAGCTGGCCTCTAAATACACAAATATGATACCATTTTCTCTCCCAGTGCTGGCAACAATGGTGTAAATATTGGCGACAAGACTATAAGTCACTCGCCAAAATTATTGGTCACATATTGTGGTCAATAACAAATACACAATTCCTTGCTACTACAACAGCATGATAAATCTAAGATAATACTACAACCGCAGTGATATATATATAAAGCTAAATGTAAGTAGAGATCTATCAATAACAAACCATATTTATATATATGAAGAGATGCATAATTGTTAAATTATTATTAAATTATGTAAAAAGCTAATTATAAGTGCAAAAGATCTATCACATAGGAAGCTACAGATAAAGGCGAAAGTCAAAGGATGAAGGTTAGAGAGAAAAAGAGATTTACCATACAGTCAACTCCACACCATCTGACGTGTATATTGTGTTCCTTTCAATATGTCCTTTTCTGGGTGCAAGAGAATAGGAGTGCCGAGTTCCACCACCACATCGTGATAGAGAAAGGGCATTTCTTCATATATCCTACATAGTTTTGCGGCAGGTTCATGCGCCTCAGCATCTATGTATTCCGAAAATGGATATAGTGGTGATTAGTTTCCTCTCCCAAACTTGGATTATTACCAGTCTTAGAAAGAGAGAGATAATCGAGGATACCAGTTGAGATATTTGTCCAGTGTAGAGCTTTTTACCTGAAACTCATCATCTATAGTGGCCTCGACGGGGTCTGAAAGCCGGTGGCTTGAATGTTCAACTGCAGTACAGTCGTGGCATTTACGGTTTTAGTGGGTAGGCGATTTCATGAGGTGTATTATCCAATAGGTAAAAAGGCGTCGACTGATGTCTGTCTTAAATTGTGCCTTACTGAGCCACTCATTTTGTTACAAATTCCATTGATCTCAAGGACCTCCATGAAATGAAAATTAATACTAATACCCAATCTCCTGTTTTAGAAGCTCACATTGTCAAGGAAACAGAGTCGTGAATAGAATGGTATCTGACTGGCACAGCGGATTATATGATGTCGAAGTTCACAAAGAAGTGGAGACGGATTCCATACAAGGGTTGTGGAGTAATGGAGGTAAACTCCATAAGCAGGAAACTGGAGTGGTGGATATGACAGAACCCAAAACTAGAGTTGTGAGACAAATATACAAATCTATTAACATTGACGAAGCTCACCCTAAGAGCTGAAGTCCAACCCACACAAGTACAAACATGAAAACAGAAACACATTGAAGTAATATATATTACGGGCTCACTATAGCCTGTGTTACATGGACATTTCGTTTTGAGTAGCTAATCTAAAACAACAACAGCATGATGTAATAGCTTCCTCTCCCTTTTTTTTTTTGCCTTTAGCGTATGAAGCCTGAAAAACAAAAATAGCATGTTATCTAATTTCCTTCCCTAGTAAAAACTAGTTTTAGCCTGTTTACCTTCCAGAGTTCCTGCTTGTTCCTTGTCGTAGTTTACTTTGGTCACGTCCCACGTCTTGTCAAGTTTACATTTTTGACATTAATTTATATAACAGGAGATCTGGTAATATTTTTTATGAGGTCTAGTTTGTCCGCCCCAGCGTGCCTCTGTAACCCTCCGACCTCCGCCAACATTTATTTATTTATTTATGTATATACAAGAAGGTACATTGGGATTGTGAGGACATCATGACTTACATGACGAATAAACTAGAAGGTGACGCCCCGTCGACGGATGCAAGCGACTACTGGTGGTGGTCCCCATGACCATCACGTGAGCGGTGGTGGACGCCATATATTCATCACGATGCTTTGCTCAGTGGTGAAGTAGTTACAGAACTGGTTACAGTGGTTACTGAAATACATAATGAACTCTGAAACTGAACTCCAAATATTAGTTTAGTTAAACAAGTTAAAGCATTGATTAACTAGCTACAGAGTTTGTTAAACATATTTGACAAGCTGCCGGCTTCCTGTTCCCGTCGAGGTCACTAGAGATGGCGGCCCCTCAGGTAAATCTCAGGTAAATGCACACACGTCCTTCGCACACCCCACACTTACTCCAAGTGTGTTACAGGATGTGTGAGTATATCTTCACGCACCACCATCATCACGGTCACCGGCGTCCTGTTGTTACTATAGACGAACCTGCCAATCCTGAACATGCGGTGAAAAGCATTCTGGTCCATATCCTCCAACAGTACATAGGCCCAATAGGCTAAATTTATAGTCCTTAGACAAAATGTAGATCTAGTATGTTCTACAATTTGTTTATAAAAATGCTCGCTCTTAAAAAATCATCATAATTTCATGCTACTGAATGGAAAAAATGTCAAATTGATGTAAAAATTCACATGGGTTTATATGGGGTTAACAGAGTACAATATAATATAATATAGCCGTTCCAAATTGGGAATGCATCTCAGGGTCCATATTGGTTAAAGGTTGGGACCTTAGAGATATCAGTGGTCCACCGAAATCAGTGGTCCATTGGAATCAGTGGTCCACTGAGATCAGTGGTCCATTTAAATCAGCAGTCCACTGAGATCAGTGGTCCATTAGAATCAGTGGTTCACAGAGATCATTGGTCCATTTAAATCAGCAGTCCACTGAGATCAGTGGTCCATTAGAATCAGTGGTCCACCGAGATCAGTGGTGAACCAAAGGCGGCGCCGCTTGCAGCCATCCGGACGAGTTAGTTGACGTAAACAAATCGTGGAGCAGCGGCGACTCCCAGAGCTGTCTCCCTCTTGCTCTACCAGCTCTCCTTGCCTCACCTTGTGTCTCTCGCTCTCTTACGTAAATATTATAGTTTCTAACATGGTTTTATAATGCTTTAAATACTGCTTTCGTCGATAGAGTGTAAAACCCAGTGCGTGAACAGCTGTAGTTCACGTCATAAGGAACGCCACGTCCCACGTCAGTGTTGTATTTGATACGTTGCTTACTTTAGATAATTTTATGGGAGTTTGTTTCTACCTTGGGACATGGTGAATATCTGGCTTTTGCTCTGCCGGGTGTCACCGGAAGATGTCAAAGATTATGCCAGTTAATAGGTTAGCTAGATGTTAGTGGATATCAAGACTTAATCAGCTTCAAGTAGATATCATATCTGTCAGCTTCAATAGAACAAATTGTTTTTATTCTAACTTAGCATGGATAATCACCATGAATGGTTGTCAGTCATTAGCTACATTTTCAGGAGTTTGTGTCATTTCTGTTAATTCTGTTTAGTAAATTAATTAATTTACAATACACTGTATATGGTTTCTAAACAAGAGTATTTAGAATTTTATTTCCAGGCTTTTATACTATACTGTATTTGCAGCTTACCATGGAGTCTACAAGAAAAGAATCGTTATTAGTCACATATGCTAAGATTACAGCAGTTGTCGCCCTCTATTGGTAAGTATTATAGTTACTTTATGGTATAATTTCCTTTAGCTTCTTGATTAGGGGTGAGAATAGCTGATGTTTCTGGCTATCATATTTCATTGCTCCATAAGCTAAGAATCTGCTGTTTCATAGGTAGGGTTAAAGAACATTCGGAGAGTTCATTATTTGAGCACCATAAAGTGTTGATCTTTTCCAAATGTTAATTCTGGGTAATGTAAGTTGCTAGGAATGCACTGGAGAAAAGCTTGCTCTTACTTGTTAATGTGCCTCTGATGGCAATCCTGTTGCAATCAAACCATAACTTGGTGTCACAAATGACCGTCAATGGAGGTTTCATAACTGCTCACAAGCCTGGCTAAACTTGCCAATCCACCACCAGGTGGCAATATTAGTGCCTACCCAGGTTCCCAAACCCAGCAATTGTGATTTAATTATTTGTCTATGTTCAGGAAGAGAGACTTGTACCTCTTAAGATACTTGCACTCATTTAAACATTCTTTCTATGTGCAGTGTTCTGTACTGTATATGGTATATGTTCACTTCATGTGAGTGCATGTGTCCATTGATTCTTCAACCAGTGTTTTCTGCCATGTGTTTGTCATGCACTTGCTGTGGGCTCACTCTTCGAGGTTATAACAGTTCTTTTGCAGCTTTTTAGATTTTGTCCTTTGGTCATAGATGTCTGTAGCTGTGCACTTAGATTTATTTGGCCTTCTCCTTGCCTCTAATGTGTCAGTGGTTTGTGCACACTTAAGTCACACCAGGGACAGTGAGTTAACTTTTTATTTAGTCATCCCTAACCTTTCCTTGTATGCAGGGTGAACAGTATTAAATAATATGCAGCTGTACATTCTTGCCTGGGCAGCCAGACTTGCTTCTCAAACTGTGATTAGGAGTGAAGGGCTTGGCAACCAGTCCCAGGTCATTACTTTTCTAGCTTAGTGTTTTGCATTATCATTTAACACCATTAAGATTGGCGTACTTTACATGGTATAACATGCTTGGATGCCATACAGAGTTCCTACATGACTCCAATAGTCATCTTTATTGTTTGTAGCATTTGACCTGTTCATAGTTGGTTTCACTTATACGTGACATATGTGTAGGAGTCTACCTTATTTAATGCTTTATCTTGGCTGAAGGCTTATTAAACAAAACATATATATACATGCATATTTACACACTGTACAGTACTGTACATTCATATACAATATACAAAAGATAGGCATGTTAATGCTTTATTGTGCATAGGAATATTGGCAGTAAAAACAGTACAGCAATTCTTTAGAAAAGGTTGTCATACAGTTCAGTAATTGCTAAAAAAAAAAACACTCATTCACCAATATAAAGTAATAACCTGTTTATTAACTTGATGTCAAAATACTTAAAAATAAGGAAATGTATACTGTACTCTATTTTACTAATTCAGTGTTATTTACAGGACGGTTTCTATATCACTGGTGTTTGTCAATAAGTCGCTCTTAGGCGGCTCGTCTATGGGAGAGAAAGATGCCCCGTTATTTGTAACTTGGTTCCAGTGTGTGGTGACCGTTGCTGCTTGTCTCTTGCTCTCATATAGCACAAAATTATTTCCAAACATTGTGACTTTTCCTGAGGTTGGAAGTATAGACTGGGCAAAGGGTAGAAAGGTAAGTTAGTATTGACTTACTTGTATTCATAAATTACTAATTATAACCATTAACAGGCTATATCATAACCAGTGGTGTATTAAGATTTCTTGTGTCAAAACAAACATACTAGTATTTATATTCGGAGAAGGATTTTGTCTTAAAATCTTGTCAGAACCTCAGTGTTGAGTATCAAAGGTAATAATGTATAAAAATTGTCCCCTGCTTTTATTGTTACTGTCTTTGTCAACTTGTTTAATCAGTGTTGTATTACATTATAATATTAAGATAAGAATACTAAAGGTGAACAAATGCACAGGAGAAGTTAGTGAGGTGTGTCAGGTGTAAAAGAGAATAGGGATTTCCTATGTTTGAAGGTGGGTTTGTTTAGACCAAATATGTTCTTTGAGCAGTGGTTCATACATAGGTATACTTGAAAACATAGGGAAAGGGATGAAATTGAGAAATTATATTTAAGTGTAGATTTATAGCCAGTATAAAAGCAATGTAAACAATGTGAGGGGTAGTTAGTCAAGTTATTTTTTTATGATGTCAGATGTAGTGTTACGTAAAATTATGGTAAGTTAGAGGTGAGCTTTCCACTTAGAGAAAGAGTGTAGTGTCAAAATGAAAGAAGTATGGAGATTGAGGAAGAAAGACTAAAGCTTAAAGATGATTTGGTAAAATATTTGACAATGTAAGGGGAAAATTGCTGAATTTAAGTGAAGATGTTGAATACCGTAGAAGTTGTGTGTGTTTACAAGTCAAAAAAAGAGTGGACTGAGAGGTACTGCATGGTTCACTGAAAATGTCAGAGAGAGTGTGAGAGAGAGAGAGATTGAGTGAGTGTGAGATTGAGTGAGTGTGAGATTGAGTGAGTGTGAGATTGAGTGAGTGTGAGAGTGAGTGAGTGTGAGAGTGAGTGAGTGAGTGTGAGAGTGAGTGAGTGTGAGAGTGAGTGAGTGTGAGAGTGAGTGAGTGTGAGAGTGAGTGAGTGTGAGAGTGAGTGAGTGTGAGAGAGAGAGAGAGTGTGTGTGTGTTTGATTGATTGATTGATTCATTGATTGATTGATTATATTATTCAGATGGGAGTACAGAATTGTACAAGATTGTCTAGGATGACCAAACAGGATGGTTGCTTGCCGCAGCCTGAAAATTGCTAAGAATCATTGACTCTGTATTTTTTCCAGGTATTACCCTTGACATGCGTGTTTGTGGCAATGATTACCATGAACAACCTCTCCCTCAAGTACATGGGCGTTGCCTTTTATTTTGTAGGCCGTTCACTCTCCACAATATTCAACGTAATCTTCACATACTTGATTTTGGGTGAGTAAATTGATGTTTTGTGTACAAATTGAAAAATGATTTAAATTAAACTTACACCTTTAAGATTATTTTTTTCAGCGATGCAAACATGTATAGTATTTATACAGTACAGTCTTTGCTGTACTCTGCTTGCAGCTTGTGTGTGCTCTTTAACAAATTGAATGAAGAATGTGACATGAGCAAATCCAAGAAATGTTTGTATTGAACTGCTCATTTCTTGGCTACTTGCATTTCATAGAAAATTTATCCTTTATTTTATTTTCCATTACCTGCAGGGGTACATTAGTTCCACTTTTCCGTTTAATAAATTGTCAAGCAGACAACGAAAATAATAATTGCATGTTTGCATAAATATATTTATTGTTATATATAAATAAATTATAAATTATTAAATATATAAATTGTCAAGCAGACAACGAAAATAATAATTGCATGTTTGCATAAATATATTTATTGTTTTTATTGTACTGTATTGTATTTGATGTTCTAGTAGGGAAGGAACATCAGTTCCTCCCCTACTAGTAGGGAAGGAACCTCCCCATTCTAGTAGGGGAGGAGATGGGAGAGGGTGTGGGATGGGGAAGGAGGAGAAAAGAGAATAAAGTAAAGATGAAGAGATGGGACGAGATGGAATATAAGAGGCCAAGTGAGGAAGATGTAACATACCGGTAACCAGAAGTTTATGTAAGGTTAACATTTAAATAATGTCGAGCTGAAAATATGATTTATTTTTTGTTTAAGAGAAGAGATTAAGCTACTGTTGTGTGTGTCATGTTTATTCAATAGTTCTGTCTGTGTGTTTTAGTTGATTTCTTGCCTTTGTTGCAGGCCAAAAGACATCAATGTCAGCTATATTATGTTGCGCTGTTATCATAGGAGGCTTCTGGCTCGGTGTTGATCAGGAAAATGTTGCAGGTAATGTATTTTTCTATGATAATTACTTCTTGTTAAATCTTTTTCTGGGTTAATGAAACACTACAGTACATGTAACAAAATTAACTTGATCTTTGGGTGTTTTTTTTTTTAGCTTTATTTCAAAAGCATTATTTACCTTGTACCTTGGGTTACTCATCTCGACTGAATGTTCATTTGTTTTGACTCCTAAAAGGTATTTGGCAGGTGAGTCTATCAGAAAAGTTATCTTACTCTGCTCCAACTGTATCTACTGGTTCTACTGTAAAAGCCTCAAATTAGTTCAATTACTAAGTATGTACAGCAATTCTTTTAATACAAGTAAGCGTGATCAAATAAATGTCTAAATTTCTGCAGCTGATCCAGTTGTAGATTTTAGCACTGTTGCAGTGGTTATTCCATAGTTTAACTGCATCACCTCACCTTATTTCTTAGCAGATATTCGTTGTTGTTGTAGAGAAGCACCTAGTAGTAGAAATTAGACTTTGTGTAAGATGACATCTTATGAGTAAAAACAGAATAATTCCAATAGTTTACCCCTAGGCCAGCTACCGACTTTCTCCAATATAGTTGGCCTATATTCCCACAACAGTTGCCTAACTCCTGGGTACCTATTTACTGCTAGGGGAACAAAGGTATCAGATGAAAGAAAATGTGACCAACTGTTTCTTTCCTACCTGAGGAGTGAACCTGGGTCCTTTGATTGAGAGTTGTTGATGTAGACTGCTGTGCTACAGGCCTGACATAAGGGAGGTTTTGCATGTTCACAATTTAAATGTTTTTCTAGGAAAAATTAAAACAAATACAAAGTGGTTAATTCCTTGCATGCCTGGTGCCTTATCCAACATTTTCCTCAACATTGTTTTCCTGTACAAGCAGCAGTGTAGATTTTTCTTAGATTTGTTGAAGTCTTTATGGACAAAATATCATCTTCAATGAAATCTCTCTACTTGGTAGTTTCTATATAATTATCACCAGTTTGTGCTGTATTTAACCAGATTTTTTTGGACTTGTAGAATTTTGTGTTGTTTTCTAGGATCGCTGTCTGCTCTGGGGATAACATTTGGGCTTCTCTCCGCAGCTTTTGTATCTCTCAATGCAATCTACACTAAAAGGGTGAGTATTTATCCATCTGTTATATTAACCCTGAGAATATAGCTAATAGACAAAAAATTAAACTCCTTCGTGCAGCTGGAAAAAGAACCATTGTTTCAAATGTGATAGATTTCAAATGAATGTGTGTACAAAGAACATAAAGAGTGATGTACAGTTGTAGGGATAGGAGTTACACGTACTAATGAAGCCACTGTTACGCAAAGCATTTCGGGCAAAGCATAACATAAATAGACAAAACTGTTAACTTAAAGTGTGAGGGGGTAAAACACTTAATAACAAGGAGAAGTAAGTTAACAAAATGAGAATGCTCATGGAAAATGTTATCTTTCCATGATATCTTGGATTTTTCATGGATCATGTTTCTTTCCTTGTTATTAACCCTTGCATGGCTTCATTGCTACCTGCAGTTCTTTTGTATTTGATTTGTGAATTATTTTTTGTTATGCACAACATGACGTGGGACGTTAAGAGATTTGTATTTGTCGATTTTCATTGTTCGTCGAGTCAATCACTCTCGGTTATTTCCATGCTAGATAGACTTGAAACTGATGGGGTTTAGTTTTGTACGTGTACATTCAATTGTACAAACTACAGTACTGTAAATGAAACACTTTATCAATTGATTGAGAATGGACGAGTTTTGATGATTTAAATGTACAAAATCTTTGTTATTCTAAACACACTCAACTTTAGATAATAAATCTATTGCATATAACTCAAGAGTCATGGTTGAGAAAAAGAAATTGTTATTGGAAGAATATTCTATTTTTGGTAAAGGGTAGTATATTTTAAATCTTTGTTCATAGAGTAATTTCAATGCTAGATTATATTTCCACTTAGTATCTATTCTCAAACCAAATAACCTTTAAATAAAAATCTTAAATAACCACAATTAAGCAGTGTGCCCAGAAATTACCAAAATATTTTCACTGCAATAAAATTAAGATTTTCCTGGAATACAATAAATAAATAAATTGTATTGAAAGGTCTTTGCACCTTTTCCAATTTGTTGATGTGCTTCTTAAGATATGGGCACCACACAACTGCTACATATTCCAATTTTGGTCTCATAAATGTCATGAACAATTTCATTAGTATTTTCCCATCCATATATTTAAGAGCAATTCTGAAACTGGAAAGCGTAATATAGGCTCCTTGCACATTGTTCTCTGTGATCCTCGGATGACAGTTTTCTATCAAGAACCACCCTTGATCTCTTTCTTTATTAGAATTCTTTAAAGAATTTTCACATAATTTGTAGGTAGTGTGGGGCCTATTTACTCATATTCCAAATTCCATAATGTGTGAAAAAGCTTTAAAGAATTCTGATAATGAAAGAGATCTAGGGGGGATTCTAGATAGAAAACTGTCACCTGAGGACCACAAAGAACATTGTGCAAGAAGCCTATGCTATGCTATGCTTTCCAGTTTCAGAATTGCTTTTACTGTAAATATTTGAGGGAATAGTGTAAGTGTTTTTATTTTAAATATCCACTTTCAAATATTGCAACAATAATCTGCATTTATAAAATAGCATCTGAGATTTTGAAGGAAATTAAGAATTTGAACAACAAACAGTATGAATTAGGAGCTAAATTGGCAAATAACAGCAATAGTGATCTTCTTTATCTTGAGGTTATCTTGAGATAATTTCGGGGCTTTTAGTGTCCCCGCGGCCCGGTCCTCGACCAGGCCTCCACCCCCAGGAAGCAGCCCGTGACAGCTGACTAACACCCAGGTACCTATTTTACTGCAAGGTAACAGGGGCATAGGGTGAAAGAAACTCTGCCCATTGTTTCTCGCCGGCACCCGGGATCGAACCCGGGACCACAGGATCACAAGTCCAGCGTGCTGTCCGCTCGGCCGACCGGCTCCCTGTAGCCGGTCCCTGTAGCCAGTAGCTGATGACAAAGGTAGAGGGACATTACCTTGGGCTGAGAACTAAGGAGATGGTAACCAAAAGAATATCATAAGTTATAAATATAATTTATAAATCTATCTTTGGTAAGGTTTTTAAGGAAAATACAAATTTGGATGAACAGTGTCAATAAGAACCTAAAAATGACAAGATAGCAGCAGCATGGGTGTCTATAGTATCAAAGGCTGTTAGAATTTCACCGTTGCTAAGTTACTTAATTAGCGAAGCCATATTAGGGTTATACTGTATTAAGCCCCCTGGAAGACTATAACAGATATAAAAACTAGAATACTAGTTTTTATATCTGTATCTAGAATATATTGATGCACTGGTATCTAGAATACATAGTTTAATTTTTGACAGGTTTTGCCTGTACTGGATGGATCAATATGGATGCTTTGTTACTACAACAATGTCATAGCTTGCATTCTGTTCCTGCCACTCATTGTCGGCGCCGGAGAAGTGCCTGCCATTTTTAGAATAACTTCCGAAGGCAACCCAAATTTCTGGGGTCTAATGATTGTGGCTGGGCTCTGTGGCTTTGCTATGGGATATGTGACTGGTCTGCAAATTAAGGTAATTTTTTAACAAGTACAGTATGTGGTGGTAATTATTTTGCTGGGTTTTAAAAGAGGTAGTGTACTGTATGTATAGTACTGTATATGAGAACAAGTAACCCCATACCATCTTCAATGTTCAGTATAGCACAAGATAAGAGGGGCTTTCAAAACATAGAATGTATATTGTGCAACAAGGTGTTCATGTAAATTCTAATTATGATGCATTAAATAATTTTTTTTTGTGCAGGTCACATCACCACTCACCCACAACATCAGTGGAACAGCTAAAGCATGTGCCCAGACAGTGTTGGCAACGTGGTGGTATGCCGAGTCCAAGGCACTACTCTGGTGGACAAGCAATTGGGTCGTTCTTGGAGGCTCCATGGCATACGCATACGTCAAACAACTTGAAATGAAAGCGGCTCATGATGCTCCAAAACCACAGCAGTCGGGTAAAGAGAAAGTTTGAAAGTCTGGGTCTTTCTGGTACAAAAATTTACTTATGATTTGTGAATGAGCTACCAGAGGTGTGAGAGGTGCTTGAAAACTCCTCTGACAAGTTTATTCTGTGAGACTGTGGAAACCACAAAAGACTGTGATGTTTCCCTGAAGTACAAAAAATTTTTGTAATAGAAACTTATATTTTCTTTTGCCTCTACAGTTCTCACAGATAAAGCCAAAACAAAAGAGGATGCATTATTAGTGTACACTACTTTTCACCCCATAACACTTCTTTGTGGGATTGTGCACTGTTGTTGCACTTTGTACACAGACTTCTGATTTGATGCAGTGCACTGTGAATGTGTGGTGTGTGCGTGTAATTGTGCAGAGATTGCATTATATATATTTACTGTATATACCATGTGATTGTCAAACTCTTCAGTCCATTTTTGGGGGCGTTTGTGATCGCATGTATAATAATTTCAATAGTTTTAAATCCATGCTCAGTGTTTTATCAAACATTAAAAAATAGTCCTTGCATTATAAAATATAACGTCTACTTTGCAACATTACATTTTACTTATGTATTTTGATAACCAAAAAATGTAAAATAATAGAAGTACAAAGTATTTATAATATTGAAATAATAAAAGTTGCAAGAGTTTGGTCATGAGAGTTAAGGCATTTGGGAGTAGCCAGTAGCCAGGCTATCTCCTAACATGGTGCTACTAAATGTTCACAATTCACTGCACAGTATTAAGGAAATTCCTCCTTATTGTTACATTATTACTAAATCAAAGATAGAAGAAATGCTAAATTTATAAAGCAAAACCACTAGTGGCGATGGGTGATGGTAGCGGCAGCAGTGACTCTTGTACCTCAGCCGTAGCAGTACTCTCATTTTCAGTCCCCCCTTGCCCAGCAGCTTGTCAAATTATAACTAACTGTGGTTTCAATTTTCAATATAGTAACACAACCTTCATTTTCCTCACAACCCTTACATGCTTAGAATGACTTGACCATTGTTATTGTTTTTGCATCATTTCATTTGTTATTCTGTCTTTGCTATGTACAGAGTAAATTACACTAATGTGGGTGAAAATTAGGCACCCAACCCATATATCTGGAAAGAAAAAGGGACAATGTCTCAGTCTGTTCTAGAACATTATCAAGTCAAGCAAACTTTATAATGGTCCATTACAGATTGAAATGTCGTCACTCTTTCTTTTCAGATGTGTGGAGTGAGTATTATGTCTTTGTTAATCCCTTTGTTATATCTGCTGCATTCTGTTTTTTATCTTGTAATGAAATATATGTGAGAGGGGAAAAAAGTTTTGTCCTGCAGCATTCAGCAAATAATGCAGAAGAACAGAGAATAGAATTGTATAGGGAAAGCTGGAGGGAGGACAAGTAAGGGGAGGGGCCAAGGTTTAATAAGCTGTTGATGTGTTGGAACTCGACTATTTGGTACATTCTGTTTGCTCCCCATAATTGTTAAGGGCTTTTTTTATAGGTTGTATTATTATTAAGTACTAATATATAAAACTTGTCTATAAGAGAGAAATTGAGGGAAGGAGAAATAGACATAAACAGGAGGGATGGATTGATGAACATACACAGATTGATAGGTAGGTTGATTGAGGATATGGATTGACAGAAGTAGACATTGAAAGATGATGGCCTGTTCGATGAGTTAGATAAACCTGCTGCTATCACAACCCGACCTTGGGCCAATGTTCCCTGATGGTTGCCTGGTCTTTGAAGTTGTCATCACAGCCCACACAGCCAGGCTGGAAGAGTAACTAGAAAAAACTTGCCAAGTTCCTTCTTGAAGGCTTGTACTCACATTCCAGTGATATTCCTTATATTTGTTGGCAGGAGGGAGAGTCATTGCCCTCTTGATGTTTACACTGTGCTCTCTTGTGCCTGTAGCACCCTGACATTTCATTGTATTTATTTTACACTTCCCACCATATCTCTCACTTCAGTAATGTTATTGTGCAAGTTAGGAACCTGAACCTCTAGTATTTTCCGCATGTATATGGATTCTTGTCTCCATCCCAAGGAATACAGGATAGTTGGATACACACACATACAAACACGGTCCCACAAATTGAGTGAAGGATAGATGAGAGAAGGGATATATATAGAAAAAATCTATTTCAGAGTGATTGCAGGTTTCATAAAAGACAAATTGAGATGGGGAAAGATAGTCATAGACAAAAAATTTTAATTTGTTAAAGTAATACAGTACTTTCCATACTTGTTATACAGTATATTTAACGAGACATTTAAAATGGTTTGACAACCCGAAAAACTTGGGTTGACCTTTTACATGAGATACCTGTTTATGAACAAGTAATTGCACAAGTGTTGATTATGAGTATTAAAATGTAACAGGTTGCGAGCTAGGCATTAACTGATGATACTCGAGTGTTTGTAAACAAAATATTTTCTTGCAACTGGCTGAGGTGTATTCTCTCATTATTGATGCTCCTCCACCTGTTGCACTCTCAAACACATTTTTTGACTGGTTTTAAACTGTGATTATTTTGTAGTAAACCTTCTGTATCTAGTAAATTTATAGATTTATACTGTATTAATTTGTAGAAGTTAGGGAAAGTTATTTTCCTCTTAAGTTATATTGCCCAAGTGCAGTTCAGATAGTAAATGATTACATGAACAATATAAAATGGTTTATTGGATTATTTTCTTAAGCGTGTACTTACTGGTATAAATATCTTTTTATTTTTTCACATACATTAGTTATTTGTGAAATATCATAATACAGGTACAGTATACTTAGTGTGTGTATTTATCAAACTATACTGTACAGCATGGACATAGTCTTAACATTTTAAAGCTTAGACCCAGCAAACTTGGCAGCTGATTCCTTAAATTTAACGGTCATCAACCTGTTGATCATGAGGTGTGGGTTAGAGGTACAACTCAAAGACTACATGATAAAGCACATCTGGGTGAAAGTAAACATCCCATTTTCAAGCTAAGTGGGTAAGCCTTGCGAGCAAAATCTGCTTGTGTGGTAGTGGATTCAACAAATATTTGCCCGAATATTATAATAGATGACCCTTTGTTTCATCTTTTTATTGTTTTTGCATGGAGTAATTTCAATTGTGTTTAATGTATTTTAATACTGATTATTATTTCTGTAAATATTATTGTAGAGTAATTTAAAAAAATCAATGATTATACAACTCTTTTTGGCTATCTCGTCCCAATGGCCAATGAGGAATGCAATAGGCCACAACACTACCAGTGTAAGCATACAGTACAAAGATCACTGTTATAAATATGTACATGTACAGTATTCCCATGCTTGGAAGCATTACAGGTGTGTGATGTCAACAAAGGTCCAGTGAGTCAGATATCCATTTGGTCTGGATAATTAGTTACACTGTGTAATGAAGAGTAATGAATCATTTAAGGACTACAGAAGTCATTGTTCATCATTTATAGTAATAGTCTGAGAATTGTATGGCTTTAGATATGCAGGTGGCCTTTGCAAACCTTCCACTGAATTCCATTGATGTATAATGTATTACTAATATATTATTGTATTAATGTGTGCAGCATTTTGCAGTCACTTCAATTCTTGGGTTCTCTGTTTTAGTTAATAATTCTTGATACTTTGGTTGTGCCGTGTATAGTTGACGTTCACCATCGATGAATGTCCGTGGTATCAATTCTCTGATGTGATGGTGGGTGGAATGTTGTGTCCAGGAGGTTGTAATGTAAGGCAATGATCACGTGTTGCTGGGTGAAGTGTTGTGTCTAGGAGGTTGTGATGTAAGGCAATTAGAAACTTAATGTTATGGTTCAATGGTGTGCCTAAAGTTCTACAAGGCAATTGTAGGTTTCAATTCAGGTTGTAAATGAAACTGCCTCATCTGTTGTGTGTAGTTCAGCATATTAGATACAATTAATATCTAACAGTACAGGTTGTTTAATATATTTAATTGTGTTTTAATTTGGCATTTTGTTGATCTCGGTACAATGTCTTTCAAAATTAATGAATTTAACGCATGATTTAACAGCTACAGTATATGTAAATGAAAAAAAACTACTTGTATAGAATAACAAATACATTTAGTATAGGTGATCAAAGTACACACAGCTTTCTATAGTAATTGTTGCAGTACCTTTTTATGATGTAATTAGTTTGCTATTTTTAATTTGTATTTGTGATTTTTAAAGATACTGAATTATGATAATGTAGCTTTTTTTTTTTTTTTTTTTTGATACCATTAATATTGCAGTAAGGGATTTTGAAGATTCTGCCTTGGGTTTATGTAGTACAGGAAAGAGTTCTGAATATACATGGTGGTGGTTTGTCGGAATATACTGTACAAAACATTATATACCAGTATGTGAATAATGTCATATTGTTTTAAAAAGTAAGTATTCCCTGTAATTTGCAGCTAAAAGTTGTTAAGTTTTGATGAAATTTTTTAGTATGCTGTGTTTTGAACTGTGATACTTTTACAAAATTAAATATTTGAATTGTTACAGTATGTGTTTTATGTATACAAACATTGGACAGATTGTATTTTGTATTGAATTTGATGAAAAACAAATTTTACTGGGAGTGTTGTAAAGCTATGTGAGGTTGGGTGGCCTGTACTCTTGATTTGCCGCTCCATAAAAAAATCCAACCTTTTAACTTGACCAGAAATATATAAACCTATCGAGTCCACTGCATAGAAAATGTAGAATAATTATGAGCTCTTACCTTTCATAGTAGGTCGCATTTGTAGCATTGGTTACCATAATGTAAAAAATTTGATATTTTGGGTTGGTTTCCGAGACATGAGCAAAAATCAAGAATATAAGCAGCAGATGACAATCCAAAAAGGATGGGTGTTAACTGAAGACAGATAGGAAAATGGATAATCAATTTTCTTTCTTATAGACTGAAACTTGGTACTTGAAACTAGACTGAAACAATCTGTTCACGATTCTTTAGTATTTTGGTCTTAATCGGGCACACCTAATGTTCAACCCGCAAAGACTGGCTCTTTGACACATGTCATAAAGTGAAAGGAGTCATGGGTGCTGGAGGCGGGAGGGAATTATCAAGGAAAAGTGCCAAGCCATTACGACTATATTGCACTTGGAAGGGTCAAGATAAGGATTTAGAATGGGACGGGGGAAAGGAATAGTGCCCAACCACTTGCATGCTGGATTAATCAAAGTTCTTGCCCACCTGCCCTTCAAGAACAGGCTGCCATGTTTAAGGTGAAGTTTAGCTTATTCAGAGATAAGGTAATATTGACCACATTTAAGGAGTAACTATTGTTGACATCTCAAAAGAGAATTCATCCTGTAAAAAATGAGATTTTCTTCATTGTTTTAATTTTGTTACAGGAAGAGAATTGCAATAATCTTCATAAAGAAAAATGAGATAGACATGGTAAGAAAAAATTAAGCCAAATTTTGCATGGCCTTTTTTTTATATATATGCAGTACAGTATATATCTTTTCAGATGTTGATTGTTAGTACTATATTCTAACACCTAATATTTTAATGTTTTGAAGTATATTTTAATGTTTTCCCATGTGATATTTCAATTCAAAGCAAATTATTTCAGTCCTTCATCCACGAACAATATATAGTATGAATTTTAGCTATAATACAAAGGCTTTATGTACATCTGCAAATAACTAATAACTCTGTTCACATCTTCATACTTTAGACAATAGCCCCCTTCTGCAGCTCTTAATAAATCTTTAATTTTGTAATCCTCTTCTCTTTTTATTTAAACATCGTTCCACCTCTCTGTGCATGGGACAATTGTAATTCATTAATATTTAATTTCTGTAAATATTTTTGTCATGCTGGAAATTTTGACATTGTGCTTCAGTTTGCCGGAGCACAATGGTCTCTTTCAAACGTTGTGGCGAGTCGGGTCATATTAAGTTACCTTGCACAGACTTGTCATATTGCGGGTTTGGTGGTCACCTTCCATTCTCTGTCCTGTACTCATTTAAAATGAAACAGCCCATCCAGCCCCTTAAACAAAAAGACAACATTCCCTTTTCTGAGGTGAGGCATCAACTACAATACCTAAGCCTCTTCAATGATGTTCGTATTCTCTCACTGTTCGTTAGGCATCCCTGGACACCCATTTTCCCTTCCCTCTTGCTCCAGAATTGATGGTTCTTACAACAGTGCCCTCAACTGTGTTGTGTTTACTTCTGTCAGGAGTGGCCCTCGGGATAGTCTTCCTTGTATCCATGTTCCTTCCTCCCTACCCTTCCCTGGATCCATATCCCTTCCTCCTTACCCTCCCCTCCCCTGCATCCATGTGTCTTCCTACCCTCCTTTGTATTTCCTACTTGCATGGCCCAGGACCTTATTTCCCCCATCATCATATTGAGTCCCACGGGGCTCCTCTACTTACCTTCCACATGACCCCCTCCGACTCGGATAGTTACAGCTGATGTTCGTCTGTCCTGCCCCCTCCCAACTTCTTGTTTGAAATTATTGCTTACTTCACAAACTACACAGGAGCCACCAGTTTTCATTCTGCGCCCCCCCATCTTCCATCCAGGAGAGGAAGCAAGATAACGTCTCTTCCTTTCCTAAGGGTAAGCAGACCTGTCTCTTGTCCTTCCATTACATCTATCCTTGTTCCCGGATCTGGTGATAAGACTAGTTCCAAAGCAGTGTGACTGTCTTGGCCTTTCCCTTTTCCTATGCTCAAATCTGTTTGCACGATTGAGCTCGAGTCCTTGCCGCTTCTGAGCTATAGTATTCCTCTGTACATGCCTAACTTACGCTGCCCGACCCTAATTTTATGAATTATGACTCTAGTTTAATAATGCTCTCTCTGCCTGTTTTACACCTTTTCTCTTTTTTTCTGAATGTCATATTCAATAGTATACTATACAGTACTGTACTGTATTTTGAATTTTGTAATTGTTTCTTTTGATGCATTACTATTTGAATTAAGAATATAGCATTTTTAATTTTTTTAAATATACAAACGGTTTTTACATAATCCAGACATATACTGTATAGCAAAATATCTGAAAAAAAATTAAAACCCCAAAAAAATGAAAATTAATTTTGTTAATTATCCAAAAGGTTTTCACGTAATCCAGACATATACTGTATAGCAAAATATCTGAAACTAGTTTTTCCTCACCTAATTGGTACTTGAATAATTGTGACCACTGCATTTCAACACCAAAAAAAAAAAAAAAATGATGTATTTACAAGTCTCTACTTTGTAAAAACATTTCACCAACTATATTTAGAGCATGACTTTTTAAACACAGTTACTCTCCTATGCATCTATATTTATCAGTAATGTGTGTGTGTAATTTCTGCAAAAATTTTCTTTGTAAATTCTTATGAAAGAAGTCAAAGAGTAGGGAGGGGAGGGGTGCATGCTTTACATTTGTATTGCAATTTCTTGTTAACCTGAGACTAGACCAGCAGAGAGGTGCTTGATGTATTTAATTATCCTGTTACTTATATTGTAATTACACGGGTACTTGTAGCTGCTATACCTGATTACCTGTACTGCAATTACCTTAGTGACTGTAACTACTGTACATGGGTATCTGTATAGCAATTTGCAACTACGTAATTATATGTATCATAAGCTTTTTTTTTTTTTAAACTTACTTGCCTTTAGTGCATGTCAATACAGTAACCTTGTGACTAGACATATTATGTTGTGTGTGTTTTAAACTGTACATTGAAATTTATTTTGGGAGAAACTGTATTAAACTGAGTGGTGTGTATTAAACTGTACATTGAATTCTATTTGGGGAGAAACTGTTCTTAAAGTACATATATTTTTCAGAATTACCACAGAAACACGATGATCAAGTCAAGCATTAAAGTGTCGGGAGATATTCGGTAGAGTATTGTCGTCAGTGAAGTTTGGTCAGAAGTGCAGCTTTTTTCCTACAGGCAAGAAATTTGTGTTTTCAATCAACATTTTAGTATAATGTAAGTAAAGATTTGAATTAGAATAATACTTACCGAATATATATTTATGATTTAATGGTTACAGAGATCTGTTTGACTAGATTACTAGGAAATCTTACCCAGATTTTGAACTGCATTGATTAGCAGTCAAATTTGTCTTGAGGGACCTGTCACATATGATTTAAATTGATTTATTGATTTCAAAATTTATTGATTATTAAATTAAAATTTAAATTTATTGAAATAAATTTTATTTATTAAAAATTTATTGATTTAAAAATTTTGCCATATTCATTTGCTCATACTGTACATTATTTATCATTTACAAATATGCAAGATTAATTTATGTAAGAACCAAAATTTCAAAGATAAAGTTCAGCATTGTACTGTTCATTAATTATGTAAACTTGTAATGTGGCAGAAAACAGATGGTAATTTATTTTTTATTTGATTAATTTTGAGCATAAATTAAAAAAAAATAGTGGGCAGCATGATAATTATATAAACAACTATTAAATGGAGTTAATGGGACTCACAGGTGGCATAAATAAATAGATTAAAATAGAATGATGGAAGCAATGCTATAGGATTTTCACAGGAAATTGAAAATGAGGCAGAATTATAGAGGACTGTGTTACAGGAAGGTTCGAGTTCAGAGGACTTTCACTATACATCACACCCACCATATCATTTTGCTTTAGTGTGTTACTCTGGATGGCATGCTCATTGTATGAGAACCAAAGTTTTCAGTTTAAGTACAGTCCAGTACAAAAAATTTATACAGTATTTACAGTAATTCCATGTGTGGGATTATGTCAACAAGTTGAAGCACTTTCAGCAGAAAGTAATTCAAATTTATGTAGACTACTGTAGTTGAAAAATTATACTGTATTAGAAAAAACAAGTAAAAGCGATTGTATAATGATTAAGTCAATCAGTTTAAATACCCAGGATGTGTGAATGATAAACAAGAGAAAAGTAGTGCAATCAGAGCTGAAAGTAGTGTAGGCCAGGGAAGGAAAGTGGCTGGTGCATTCAAAGTGTGGGGTTGAAAACACAAGATAAGAGATTGCTGCCACCAGAGGGCTACATGAAGGAGTGGTGGTGTTAATGCTGTGTATTGATGTGAGAAAGTGGTGTGGTATGAATGTGAAAAATCAAGATTAGAGCAGCAGACACGGACATGCTGTTATAAGAATAAAGATAGAAATTAAAATGTCATTGAGAGGGCAAAAGTCGGTAAACTGCAAAATTGTGGAGAAAATACCAAGATTGTTTAGGTATGACGAATGAATGATGGTATATTGGCCCTTCAAGCTTGGCTTTAAGATACAGTACTTCAAGATAAATTGGCTTCAAGGTACTGGGGCCCCTTACCATGTTGTTATTAGATTATAGCTGCTTGAAGGTAAGCCGGCAGCATTCACTCCCTTCAAAATAGGCAAAGTTGAAAGGTTATGTGTAGGTACGGAGCTAAAGCTAATTGCCCTTTGTGTCTCTGATTCTTTATTCATATTTCTCATTTGATTTCCCCCTTTCTATGCTCATATTTCTCCTAACCTTGTTATTTGTTACAGTACTGTATATAAGCAAATGATGTTTAATACACTTAAAAGATAGGAAAGCCATCATGTAATAGGTAGAAATAAATGACTAATCAAATGATTGGTTTTAACACTAAGATAAGGGGGAATGCTACCTATTCCATAACTCTACCAGTATTTGAAATGATGTACTGTACATAATACAAGTAGATAAATATTTTTTCTATGCTGTGGTTAACAATTAGTATCATATGTTATAGTATAAAGACCCCAGAGTCTGTATAGTTCATTAATGTCATTATTTTTATTTTATTTATAAAAGTGTATAGTCTATGATATTACCTTGATGCTGTGGTGGTTGTTACACATATTTGCAATCAAATTGTTTTTAGTATAAATTTTCTGAATATTTTTGTTTGTAAGAGTATCTTAATATTCCTTGTCAATGGTTGTAATTAAAAATTAATTTTCCTTGTCAAAGGTTGTAATGTTTTAATTAAGAAAACTTTGAAGTTTATTACATTTTTCTTTGTGAATTGTTCGGGTTGTCTTGTAAGGTATTAATAACTTGTGTTCATATTTGATTGTAGTTCCTAGGTAAAAACCGAGAAACTTTTGTGCATACTGTATCAGTAAGTGCTTTGAATGTAAAGGCAAATACAGTATTACAAATGGTTTTCCATTATCAGGGGCAGGAACTGAGCTCTCTGGAGTTTACAGCAGGTTGATTACTTGTGTTATTTACAGGTTTTATTACATTAACTAATTTTTCTTTATTAGTAATGAATTCGAGCAGTTTGGCTGCAAAAGTGACTGTCTGTTAACAAAAAACTAGCAATGTTAACATTATTATATAAATATATGACTCATATAATAAAGTAGTTGTCACGTCTATAATGTAATGTTTGCAACAAATAATTGAGTATTTATAGTAGTCTTTAATATAGTCTTGAATTTTTGAGGTTGTGCAGTATTACGGTTTAGATCAATTTCGTCTTCTAAGGAATGAAATTCTGTCAGTAGATGATTAAAAAATATTAGATAGAGAACTATAAGGAATCATTTCATAAGGGGTATCAATAAATTAGATATTGAGGTTGTATATTGGAATTGAACCTGTATCCCTGCACTTCTCAGACACACATACACTACTAACTGGACCATACAGACATGGTACAGTCAGTAGTGTATATACCTGAAGAGCTTAAGGATGCAGGGTTCAATTCCACTGAATGGTCTCCTATATTCATCACATGAGGTACATGAGGTACCCAATTCACAGAACAGTATTTGTATGATTATTTAATCCATTAATATCTATAGCAAAAGCTTGCTAGAATATTTGTTATTTTTAATGGAAATTCACAATTTGTACAGAAATAATAATATCAATAAAGTACTGTACAGAACTTGTAATGACTAGACGAAGGCAGTCTTCTTGTTGGTTTGCTACGTGTTCATTATTGCCATAATGGTAATTTGATATGAGTCTGTTTATAAAAGATGAAAATACATCACCATTATATGAGAATTGGATTTATATTAACCTTATGAAGCTACACAATTTTACTTTTACCTCCTCATGGTGATCCCTGGATCATGCCAGTAACGTGCGAGGCAAAAAAAAAAAATTTATGTATGGATCCTTTAATATGCCAATACAAAAAGAAAGCACATAAGGAAAGTGATATCGAAAGTATCAGATTCACTAAGGATGCTATTGAGGGACATTAAAAACAAAGACATGAATGTCTTTAATATTGAGACATTCTACAATATAAGAGGGACAATAAGGAAGGGCGCTGTTCCATTAATGTCAAGGTATGCTTTACTATTCCTACGGTTTGGTTGTATTTATTTACTACTGCCTGTTGTGCAACTTTCAGTGGATGGTGGATTTTGACTCAAAGGTCCTTTTCTTCATCAGTCTGCTGCAAGGTAATGTTATTAATTTGGTAGTTGTGGCGTGGGTTGTTATGCCCCACATGCAAAGTCCTGCATTTTTCGACATTTAAATACATTTGCCAGGCTATTAACCATTTGTGGAATTCATGTAAATCTCTTTAAAAGGCTTCAATATCATTTTCATTCCAACTTTACAATAGATCTTGGTGTAATTTGCAAATTTGATGAGGTTTGTAATATTCTCATCTGTCATTAATGTATATGAAAAAAAAAAGGGAATTGGAGTTTTTTTTATATTTATTCAAAACATTTAAATATTGCAATGTGAAGAGAGCCTATAACTGGCTTCCCGCTCACAACAATGGTACCCACAAGACAATAACATGATTAATAGAATACTGTACTTGAATGCAAAAACATTAAAATTACTCAGAAGTATTATCCTTATTTCTAAAATTCAGAGAAGCAATAGAGGAACTGAAGTATAAATATTGATGGTGAAAAATTTGTCTTAAACATTTTAAGACAAATGGATACAAACAATTATCAATATTATGAAATCATGTGACAAAGCCACATACAATCGGTTTTCTTTAAAACAAAACTAGTTTATATTCAGTACTGCTATATCACATTTAAATGGCACTGTTACTGCTAAACTTTCTTAACCTCACAGTATCGTTCATCACTACATTAGGCTTCAGGGTTCACTAAGACAGTGCCGTGGTGGGCAATGTTAGTGATGTAGTTGGTGAGTGTGGAGAAGAACAGCTCGGCCATTTCATCCGTCACGTTGGTAGTGCAGTAGTCCAGGGATATCATAAAGCGTTCCAGGAAGGTGTGGAAGCTCAGATTAAATGGATGACCCATAATCTCGCTAGAGACGGACCTCAAGAGGTTGGTGATCTCCACAGGTCCATCATATTTACCTGGTAGCAGGTCTCGGAGGTCCCCCATGTTTGTGGTGGCAAAGTGGCTATCGGTACAATGTTTGCATCCGAGACTGGTCAGCAAGAGGTTGATGTGTAGCATTAGAGTAGAAAAGAGTGGCGAATTTGTTATGGGTGTTTTGTCCAGGATAAAGTTCCTCTTCAGGCGACTGTTCAAGCAAATTGCCAAACACCAGAAGTTTGCCTTACTTTGGGCGTCACAGCTACGGACAAGGAACTCGTGTTCTTCCAGTGAAATGTGACAGCCAGGAGACTGCTCATATTCTTGAGAATAGTAGGGACGCATGTTAAAGCAGTTCACACCATTGATAAGCGCTTCACTTTGCAGCTTCTTGGAATCTTTCTGTACCACACTTAACATAGCAAGGTATGCCGCCGCTAGAGTACATGAGTAGACCGTAACATTGGCTGTTTCGCACCTTTGTCTGAGCTGTTGTGATGTTTCCACAGTGTACTCTTTGTGCAAAACCTTAGTTATTGGCAGACTTGTCGCCGGCTGCTGAAGAGCGCCATCAAAGTACAATTTTGTACTATAGTTGGTGATACCATAAAGTTTGCTACAAAACATCTTGAGGGCAAACAACCAGTCACGCATGGTAACGTGCTCTTCTGCGATGTTTGGCATTAGCATTCCGGAAGAGACAGTGTGCTGACGGCCACTCATGATGGCGTTGAGCACCTCCAGGGTCTCCCGGCACAACACCATGTTGGTGAGACCGTCCGTGATGCAGTGATGAGCAGCGATCATCAGGACGGCTTCGTAGCGACCAGGGGACCGTGAAGGAAGGGGCACCAGTCGCGCCCTCCACAGTGGCCCGCGGGACATTTCATAAGGCCTCCGAAGGATCTTGTAATAAACAGACATCACGTCATCATGTTCCACTTTGAAAGGGATTAGGAGGCCCTTAATTCGGCGGAACCACGGCCACAGTCCCCACCACTGCACACACAGCTGCATCACATCTGTTTGTCTGTGGGGGTGAAGATAACAGCTATAGACAAACAAAAAAGCACCTACATACATATTGAAAAAAATGCTCGTGTATTCCCAAGTGGACAGTTGTATATACACAAATATACATTACCAGAACACTCAGTACTATTGGAAAGACATGCAGACAGAAGTTAGGTCTTTAATAGGTGCCAAAAATTGAAAAAATAAAAAAATAAAATAGTGCACAAAGTACTCACTGGGCAACGATGGTGAGTGCCTGCCTGACATCTTCTGGAAGGATGGGTCGTGTAGAGGAGACCCATAGTCCTTGTATAGTGTTGAGGGTGCCATGGTCACCCCCCAGAGCCATGAACGTCTCCATGTACCCAAGACGCCGCACCCACTCTCCAGGACACGCTATCGAACGAGCTGGAGAATTCGACATAGTCACAAATCGATTCCCCTCGACTCCAGAGTTCATCAATGTAAATTCTTGTCCTTTCGACTCTTCTATGAATTTCAGCATCGACTCAGGACTCTCAATTTCTTCTGCAGATGTCTTTGAGAACATTTCAGTCTCATTCGGTATTTTGTCGGACACATCGGACTCTTCTTCCTCTTGTTCGTTCTGAGACTTCTGATCTGCATATCCAGCCATCATTTTCCCTGTCGACTGAAGTAGATGTTAGTATATATATAACAGAATTGTATTTGTGCTGTCGACAGAATTGTATTTATGCTGCTTTTTCAGCTATGTTTTCATTTCTTGTTTTCATTTTACTCTTTATCATCAATTAGTATTAAGCTATAGTCATTTAAGTTTTTCATGCCTGAAACGCTTTGCGTAATAGTGGCTTTAGGCATTGTATGTACTAGCTCTATCTATAAGTCCACCAATCTTTGTAAAAAATTTCATGTATGTATGTACCTTACCTAAATAAACATTTATTTATTTATTTATTTATTAATATATATATATATATATATATATATATATATATATATATATATATATATATATGTATATATATATATATATATATATTATATATTATATATATATATATATATATATATATATATATATATATATATATATATATATATATATATATATATATATATATATATATATATATATAATATGTGAACAAGCCTGAATGGTCCCCAGGCATATATGCAACTGAAAACTCACACCCCCAGAAGTGACTCAAACCCATACTGCCAGGAGTACTTTGCAACTGGTGTACAGGACGCCTTAACCACTCGACCATCACGACTGGACAAAAGATGATGGTAGCCGAGGCTATTTCCCCATCATCCCACCGGCACTCTGATGGTAATCTTGGGCATAGTATTTTATCAATATGTCTGGTCGTGATGGTCGAGTGGTTAAGGTGTCCTGTACACCAGTTGCAAAGTGCTCCTGGCAGTATGGGTTTGAGTCACTTCTGGGGTGTGAGTTTTCAGTTGTATATATATATATATATATATATATATATATATATATATATATATATATATATATATATATATATATATATATGTATATGTATATATATATATATATATATATATATATATATATATATATATATATATATATATATATATTTGCGTAGAATGTAAAATCTCCAAAACAAAATTAATTATTCTGTACACCCCTCGTGTACAGAGTACCATAGCTACTAGATCATCATCGGTCTAGTGGACAAATGTGCTACTCACAGGACGGCAGGGACCTGCTACTCACAGGACGGCAGGGACCTGCTACTCACAGGACGGCAGGGACCTGCTACTCACAGGACGGCAGGGACCTGCTACTCACAGGACGGCAGGGACCTGCTACTCACAGGACAACAGAGACCTGCTACTCACAGGACAACAGAGACCTGCTACTCACAGGACGGCAGAGACCTGCTACTCACAGGACGGCAGGGACCTGCTACTCACATGACGGCAGAGACCTGCTACTCACAGGACGGCAGGAACCTGCTACCCACAGGACGGCAGGGACCTGCTACCCACAGGATGAGAGGGACCTGCTACCCACAGGACGGCAGGGACCTGCTACCCACAGGACGAAAGGGACCTGCTACCCACAGGACGAGAGGGACCTGCTACCCACAGGACGAGAGGGACCTGCTACCCACAGGACGAGAGGGACCTGCTACCCACAGGATGAGAGGGACCTGCTACCCACAGGATGAGAGGGACCTGCTACCCACAGGATGAGAGGGACCTGCTACCCACAGGACGGCAGGGACCTGCTACCCACAGGACGAGAGGGACCTGCTACCCACAGGACGAGAGGGACCAGCTACCCCACATAAGATTAAACTCTGCCCTAGTAACTGAATTAACAACAACTTACTCTTGCCAAAGACCTTTCACTCGCGTCACTTCCTGCTGCTGCTGCTAGAGACGCACTGACCCGTCCCTCTCACCGCTGTCCCGAGATGACCTGACCTCCTAGTCAGGTCACCCGCACCTCCCAGCTGCTTCAGATTATATTGTTGTTGTTGTTGTTTTAGATTCAGCTACTTAGAACAAAAGTTCCAAAGTAGCACGGGCTATGGTGAGCCCGTAGAGGACTTATACCTAGCACAGGAGCGGGGCTGTAACTCATCAGATTATTACATAATCCCTAATTCATATGTCAGTTCTGCTTCGGCCGATTTGCTACAGAATATATAGTTTCAAATTCACATATTTTGCATTGTCGTCGTTTGTAGTTTAATCTCAGTTTAAAGTAGTTGAATAAATTTGAAGGTTAAATACTATTATCTTCCTGTTACCTTGAGGTTACCTTGAGGTGCTTTCGAGGCTTAGCGTCCCCGCGGCCCGGTCGTCGACCAGGCCTCCTGTTTGCTGGACTGATCAACCAGGCTGTTGGACGCGGCTGCTCGCAGCCTGACGTATGAGTCACAGCCTGGGGCCTGCAGGGGCCTGCAGGGGCCACAGCCACTGTCATGCCATTAAAACTCTTATAATTTATTTATTTATTTATGCATTTAGATTTTATATACAAGAAGGTAGAGTGGACCAGGACCCCCACACCTGCCCTGCCATAACCAGTGTATTCCAGAGTATGAAGTTAGTTGCACATCTTGACCCACAAGGAATTATTACGCTCTTATAGATAAACGAGCAGCTAAATCAGTTATGTCATAATTTTGATGATACGAAAATCGGGAGAGAGATAAACACGGATAAAGACTCACTATCACTTCAAGACGATCTAAATAAGGTTTTGAAATGGTCAAAAGATTGGCAGATGCAGTTTAATGCAGACAAATGTAGGGGTTTAAGGTTAGGTAATGATGATAGTTAGTTACAAGATACGAGCTAGATGGTGTTGAGATTGGGAAGTCGGATAGCGAAAGGGATCTGGGAGTTACGATTAGTAAGAATTTAAAACCAAAAAAATCGATGCATAAATGTTCGTAATAAGGTAAATAGGACACTGGGATTTATTTCTCGCAGCGTTAGTAACAAGACACCTGGTGTTATTCTTCAGCTATATCTTGCTCTTGTTAGGCCCCATTAAGATTATGCAGCTCAGTTTTGGTCGCCATACTATAGAATAGATATAAATTTACCAAAACACGTCCAGCGTAGGTGAGGAAACCCCACCTCCATTTAAAACTGTGACCCAAATATCCCAGTAACAATGTTATCGTGAATAATCAAACTCAATTACGGGTTCACTATAGCCTGTGCTACATGGACATTTCGTTTTGAGTAGCTAAATCAAAAACAACGTCGAGCATACATGTCATTCCTTTCATAGAAGTGTCTCCAGTTATCAATTAATGATGTTACATTTAATTTACAATGTTTCTCTAGTCGGCAATGGACACCAACTGCTCTCTACAACCATTTATTTCTACCTCCCTTTCTTGGAATAATGACCACATATGATCGGGATTCTTCCCTTGCTTCAAACTAATTCTATGGCTCTCTTAAACCTCTGTATCAGTTCCTCACTCCTAACTCATCCTACATCATTTCCACCGGCACTGATACATCTAATGGGGTTGTTCCCATTTCCAGCCATAATATCATTCATGTTGTTTACGAGGAAAGATCTGGGTAAATACTGGTTTGGTGATTAATGATTGATAAAGATTAAGCCACCCAAGAGGTGGCACGGGCATGAATAGCCCGTAAGTGGTGGCCCTTTTGAGCCATTACCAGTATCAAGAGCTGATACTGGAGATCTGTGGAAGTGCGACTGCACCCTGCGTGACGGGAGATGTCTCCCGGATCAAATGGTGACCAAATGGTGCCTTGGTTTGGTAATAGGGTTGTTAATTTGTAGAACCCATTGCCGCGTAACATAATAAAAGTAGGATCCCTTTATTGGTTCAAGCGTAGGTTAGACATCTTCTTGAGGTTATCTTGAGATGATTTCCGGGCTTTTTTTTTTTAAGTGTCCCCGCGGCCCAGTCCTCGACCAGGCCTCCACCCCCAGGAAGCAGCCCGTGACAGCTGACTAACACCCAGGTACCTATTTTACTGTTAGGTAACAGGGGCATAGGGTGAAAGAAACTCTGCCCATTGTTTCTCGCCGGTACCTGGGATCGAACCCGGGACCACAGGATCACAAGTCCAGCGTGCTGTCCGCTCGGCCGACCGGCTCCCTCCGACATACAGTATATATGAATGAGATTGGGTGGATATAAATAGGAGCTGCCTTGTATGGGCCAATAGGCCTTCTGCAGTTACCTTCATTTTTATGTTCTTTTGCCAAAGCGATGCTATGATTAAGGTAATGAGACTGGAACTGAACTTACAGAGTATTGGGGATAGAGTTTCCGAGAGAAACACAGTAGCTTCAGTGATTAGCCTAACGAGAGGGGGGGGCGGAATTAATGAATTAATCCCTTCAGCTCAAGAAGTTGGAATAAATTAAAGTTTAGTTTAAGGTACAACAAGAGAGGATAATTTAGAACTATATTTTATAATGTTGCAAAATATGTCTTTTAAGAATGTATTTTAATGACCTAAAACACAATTAACACAACCATGGGGATAGAACGTAACGCCGAGGGCGATAGTGGTCTCCTACTAAAGAAAAGAGTATATACGATAGAGTAGAATGAAAAGAGGGAAAAAAGCTAAACAGACCCGGGCCCAAACAAGGCAGCTCCCTCGAGGGTAGAAATAGCCTAAGCTACTGTAATCCTTTTGAGGTGTACTTCTCTTTCTCAATAAACTTACTTGAACTTGGTAGCTTACACGGATATATCCACCACAACTCACCACTCACAAGTCTATCCCACGCTTGAAACAATCAAGTTGAAAGCAATGTATGATAATATTATTAAAGAAATATCTAAATTCAGTACTTTACCAATGGCTCGGTAACCAAGAACAGGAAGGCTGGACGTAATTAAGTCGTAATTAGGGAGTACACTGACATCAACATCGGATAGATATGCTGTATATGTCAAACCTACACTTGAAACAATTTATCGATCCCGCATATATTAAGTAAACCGGTAATTTGCTCCCTAAATCAACAACCTTGTTTCCAAGCCAGTATTTACCCAGATCTTTCCTAAAACTAAACTTATTCAATTTAACACACTGCATTCTATAGACGCTGTCATGACCTGTCAAAGTAGGAGAAACAAATTTATTTGTTGTTTATATTATATATAAATGATTTAGATTCAGGTTTGAGTAGCAACATTTGCAAATTTGCCGATGATACGAAAATCGGTAGGGAAATTAATTCGGAGGAGGACTCACTATCACTTCAAGTTGATCTAGATAGGGTTTTGAAATGGTCAAAGGATTGGCAGATGAACATAAGAACATAAGAACATAAGAACAAAGGTAACTGCAGAAGGCCTATTGGCCCATACGAGGCAGCTCCTATTCTATAACCACCCAATCCCACTCATATACTTGTCCAACCCATGCTTGAAACAATCGAGGGACCCCACCTCCACAATGTTACGCGGCAATTGGTTCCACAAATCAACAACCCTGTTACTGAACCAGTATTTACCCAAGTCTTTCCTAAATCTAAACTTATCCAATTTATACCCATTGTTTCGTGTTCTGTCCTGTGTTGATACTTTTAATACCCTATTAATATCCCCCCGGTTATGTCCATTCATCCACTTGTAAACCTCTATCATGTCACCCCTAACTCTTCGCCTTTCCAGTGAATGCAACTTAAGCTTTGTTAATCTTTCTTCATATGAAAGATTTCTAATTTGGGGAATTAACTTAGTCATCCTACGCTGGACACGTTCAAGTGAATTTATATCCATTCTATAATATGGCGACCAAAACTGAACTGCATAATCTAAATGGGGCCTAACTAGAGCAAGATATAGCTTGAGAACCACACCAGGTGTCTTGTTACTAACGCTGCGATTAATAAATCCAAGTGTCCGATTTGCCTTATTACGAACATTTATGCATTGATCCTTTTGTTTTAAATTCTTACTAATCATAACTCCCAGATCCCTTTCGCAATCCGACTTCGCAATCACAACACCATCCAGCTCGTATCTTGTAACTCTATCATCATTACCTAACCTCAGAACTTTACATTTATCAGCATTAAACTGCATCTGCCAATCCTTTGACCATTTCAAAACCCTATCTAGATCAACTTGAAGTGATAGTGAGTCCTCCTCCGAATTAATTTCCCTACCGATTTTCGTATCATCGGCAAATTTGCAAATGTTGCTACTCAAACCTGAATCTAAATCATTTATATATATTATAAACAACAGAGGTCCCAGGACAGAGCCTTGAGGCACTCCACTTACAACATTTTCCCACTCTGACTTGATTCCATTTATACTAACTCTCTGTTTCCTTTGGTATAGCCATGCCCTAATCCAGCTTAATATAGCACCCCCAATACCATGAGACTCTATCTTTTTAATCAGTCTTTCATGTGGCACTGTATCAAAAGCTTTGCTAAAGTCAAGGTATACAACATCGCAATCCTTACCACTATCAACTGCCTCAACAATGCTAGAATAAAAAGATAACAAATTTGTTAAACATGAACGGCCATTTATAAAACCATGTTGCGACTCAATTATTAATTTATGTTTTTCAAGATGAAGACGAATTTTATTTGCTATTATAGATTCGAGTAACTTTCCCACAATAGACGTTAGGCTAATTGGTCGATAGTTAGACGCAAGTGATCTATCTCCTTTCTTAAAAACTGGTATCACATTAGCAACTTTCCAAAACTCTGGCACTCTGCCTGACTCTATTGATTTATTAAATATGGCTGACAGCGGGTCACAAAGCTCCTCCCCGCATTCTTTAAGCACCCTGGCAAACACTTCATCCGGCCCTGGGGATTTGTTTGGTTTGAGTTTTACTATTTGTTTAAGAACATCCTCCCTGGTAACTGTTAAACTCGTCAACCTGTCCTCGTCCCCACCCACATAGACTTGTTCGGCTGAAGGCATATTGTTAAGTTCCTCTTTAGTAAATACAGATACAAAATATTTATTAAAAATACTACTCATCTCTTCATCACTATCTGTTATTTGACCTGTCTCAGTTTTTAATGGACCTATCCTTTCCCTAGTCTTAGTACGATATAACTGAAAAAACCCTTTAGGATTTGTCTTTGCTTGCCCTGCTATGCGAACTTCATAGTTTCTTTTTGCTTTCCTTATCTCTTTTTTAACATTTCTAACCAGTTGTACGAATTCCTGTTCTAAAGTGACCTCCCCATTTTTAATCCTTTTGTACCAAGCTCTCTTTTTACCTATAAGGTTCTTCAAATTCTTTGTTATCCACTTTGGGTCATTAGTATTCGATCTATTCAATTTGTATGGTATACTACGTTCCTGTGCTTTGTTTAGAATATTCTTAAATAAGTTATATATTGAATCCACATCGAAATCCTCATTTAAGTCACCTATCGCTGGGTTCATGTCTCGCTCCAAGACCGGCCCACACCCCATACCCAAGACTTTCCAATCAATTTGACCCAAAAAATTTCTTAGGCTATTAAAATCAGCTTTTCGAAAATCTGGCACTTTAACAGAATTTTCTCCTACTGGTCTATTCCATTCTATGCTAAATCTGATTTCTTTGTGATCACTGCTCCCTAGCTCACTCCCTATTTCGATGTCATTAATTTGCGTTTCCCTGTTAGTTAACACTAAATCTAAAATATTATTTTCCCGTGTTGGTTCCTTAATGTGTTGCGTAAGAAAGCAATCGTCAATTAATTCTAGAAAATCTTCCGCTTCACTATTCCCTGTTTTGTTCAACCAGTTTATTCCGCTAAAATTAAAGTCACCCATGACATAAATACTGTTAGATCTAGATGCTCTAGATATTTCATCCCATAGATGCTTTGCTTCCATTCTGTCTAAATTTGGTGGCCTATATATTACTCCTATTATAATATTATTAGCTTTTTCGTTTAATTCAATCCAAATAGTTTCTGTGCAGTTTAATTCAATCTGTTTAATTTTCAAAAAGTTTAATTTTCTGTTTCGTTTAATTCAATCCAAATAGATGCAGTTTAATGCTGATAAATGTAAAGTTCTGAGGTTAGGTAATGATGATAGAGTTACAAGATACGAGCTAGATGGTGTTGAGATTGCGAAGTCGGATTGCGAAAGGGATCTGGGAGTTATGATTAGTAAGAATTTAAAACAAAAGGATCAATGCATAAATGTTCGTAATAAGGCAAATCGGACACTTGGATTTATTAATCGCAGCGTTAGTAACAAGACACCTGGTGTGGTTCTCAAGCTATATCTTGCTCTAGTTAGGCCCCATTTAGATTATGCAGTTCAGTTTTGGTCGCCATATTATAGAATGGATATAAATTCACTTGAACGTGTCCAGCGTAGGATGACTAAGTTAATTCCCCAAATTAGAAATCTTTCATATGAAGAAAGATTAACAAAGCTTAAGTTGCATTCACTGGAAAGGCGAAGAGTTAGGGGTGACATGATAGAGGTTTACAAGTGGATGAATGGACATAACCGGGGGGATATTAATAGGGTATTAAAAGTATCAACACAGGACAGAACACGAAACAATGGATATAAATTGGATAAGTTTAGATTTAGGAAAGACTTGGGTAAATACTGGTTCAGTAACAGGGTTGTTGATTTGTGGAACCAATTGCCGCGTAACATTGTGGAGGTGGGGTCCCTCGATTGTTTCAAGCACGGGTTGGACAAGTATATGAGTGGGATTGGGTGGTTATAGAATAGGAGCTGCCTCGTATGGGCCAATAGGCCTTTTGCAGTTACCTTTGTTCTTATAAGAACATAAGAACATAAGAACAAAGGTAACTGCAGAAGGCCTATTGGCCCATACGAGGCAGCTCCTATTCTATAACCACCCAATCCCACTCATATACTTGTCCAACCCGCGCTTGAAACAATCGAGGGACCCCACCTCCACCACGTTACGCGGCAATTGGTTCCACAAATCTACAACCCTGTTACTGAACCAGTATTTACCCAAGTCTTTCCTAAATCTAAACTTATCCAATTTATACCCATTGTTTCGTGTTCTGTCCTGTGTTGATACTTTTAATACCCTATTAATATCCCCCTTGTTATGTCCATTCACCCACTTGTAAACCTCTATCATGTCGCCCCTAACTCTTCGCCTTTCCAGTGAATGCAACTTAAGCTTTGTTAATCTTTCTTCATATGAAAGATTTCTAATTTGGGGAATTAACTTAGTCATCCTACGCTGGACACGTTCAAGTGAATTTATATCCATTCTATAATATGGCGACCAAAACTGAACTGCATAATCTAAATGGGGCCTAACTAGAGCAAGATATAGCTTGAGAACCACACCAGGTGTCTTGTTACTAACGCTGCGATTAATAAATCCAAGTGTCCGATTTGCCTTATTACGAACATTTATGCATTGATCCTTTTGTTTTAAATTCTTACTAATCATAACTCCCAGATCCCTTTCGCAATCCGACTTCGCAATCACAACACCATCTAGCTCGTATCTTGTAACTCTATCATCATTACCTAACCTCAGAACTTTACATTTATCAGCATTAAACTGCATCTGCCAATCCTTTCACCATTTCAAAACCTTATCTAGATCAACTTGAAGTGATAGTGAGTCCTCCTCCGAATTAATTTCCCTACCGATTTTCGTATCATCGGCAAATTTGCAAATGTTGCTACTCAAACCTGAATCTAAATCATTTATATATATTATAAACAACAGAGGTCCCAGGACAGAGCCTTGAGGCACTCCACTTACAACATTTTCCCACTCTGACTTGATTCCATTTATACTAACTCTCTGTTTCCTTTGGTATAGCCATGCCCTAATCCAGCTTAATATAGCACCCCCAATACCATGAGACTCTATTTTTTTAATCAGTCTTTCATATGGCACTGTATCAAAAGCTTTGCTAAAGTCAAGGTATACAACATCGCAATCCTTACCACTATCAACTGCCTCAACAATGCTAGAATAAAAAGATAACAAATTATAACAAATAACAAATTATTAAATTATGTTCTTATGTTCTTAGTTATTTATTTATATACAAGAAGGTACATTTGGTTGTTTGAATAAATAACAGTGTTCTTACATTCTTGCAAAACCACTAATACTCATAGCTTTTCAGGCAGTAAATATACATGTGTATATAAATATATATGTCTAGATGCATGTATGTATGTATACATCAAGGTGTAAGCTGGTCAGAAGTGCATTTCACCTTTATAAACTCACATTAATCACATTATGCATATAAGAACATACCTCGAACACTGTTTATGTAGGACATATGTAAATCTTTGAATCTATGTATGTAGGTTAAATTAGCATTTAAAGAGCACAACAATCACCTTCTGTAGTTGATTGATCAATACATCACTGAACAATGTGTTTAACAGATCTCTAAACCTTGTCCAGAGAGGAAAGACGAAAATGTATATATCTTGGTTAGCATTGTAAATGAATGGGTACATATGTGGTCGAAAATAATAATATTATTAAACAATCTGACAGTACGGTCCTGGTGTCTGTTAAATGAATAAAATGAATGTATTATTAGGCTCCCCAGGATGCAACCCAACAATAAGCTGACTAACTCCTGTGTACCTATTTACTATTCAGTAAACAGGGACATTAGATGATAGGATTGATGATTGATAAAGATTAAGCCACCCAAAAGGTGGTACGGACATGAATAGCCCGTAAGTGGTGGTCCTTTTTGAGCCATTACCAGTATCAAGAGCTGATACTGGAGATCTGTGGAGGTGCGACTGCACCCTGCGTGACGGGAGATGTCTCCCGTGAGATGATAGGAAACGTGCCCAACCTTTTCTGTCCCGGCCGGGATTCGAACCTGGAATGCCCGATCGCGACTGTCTAGATTTATTTAGGGAACAGGGCGTCGGGAACAGACTCGACCGTACCACCGCGGTCACGCACTTAATTACTATTGTCTAGATACTAGGCTTTAAACTGATGGATATATATATATGGACATAGCAAAATGTTTTAAATTCTGCGGCTTTGATATATGAATTAGGGATTATGTTATAGTGGGAAGCAGTTGGGACTTGGGAGGTGTGGTGACCCTTACCCAACCCAACTAGGAGGTCAAATCATCTTGGGACAGCGGTGAGAGGGACGGGTCAGTGCGTTTCTGGCAGCAGCAGCAGGAAGTGACGCGAGTGAAGGGTCTTTGGCAAGAGTAAGTTGTTGTTAATTCAGTTACTAGGGCAGAGTTTAATCTTATGTGGGTAGCAGGTCCCTGCCGTCCTGTGGGTAGCAGGTCCCTGCCGTCCTGTGAGTAGCAGGTCCCTGCCCTCCTGTGAGTGGTACCAATTTTCAAGAAAGAAAATAAACTTCTTGCGCTTAACTATTGGGCAGTTAGCTTAACGTCTATCGTGGGAAAATTGCTTGAATTGATAACTGCAAAAGCCGTCCGTCTTCATCTTGATCAATAACATAGATTAATAAATGATTTACATCATGGTTTTACTGAGGGCCGTTCAAGTTTGACACATTTGCTATCATTCTACTTCAGTATAATTCTAGTTGATAGTGGAAAGGTTAGTGACGTTGTGTACCTTGACTTTAGCAAAGCATTTGATACAGTGCCACATGAAAGATTGATTAATTAGATAGAGGTTCACGGTATTTCATGTTTCTTTTCACGTGAAAACAAGTTTAGATTTAGGAAAGAATACTTGTTCGGTAACAGGGTTGTTGATATGTGGAACCAATCACCGCGTAACATAATAGAAGTAGGATCCCTTGATTGTTTCAGTGTAGGTTCGATATATATATTAGTTTCTGTGTATATAAATAGGACCTTCCACATATGGGCCAATAGGCCTGCTGCAGTTTCCTTGATACTTATGTTCTTAATAAAATCTGGTACAGACGCGGATGAATGTGTAAGCATGTGGAAGAAGTCTTCTGCAGCTCCTACGAGGGAGATACTAGTCAACCCTGGAGAGTGGGTGCGGCCCCTAGGCTACCAGGAGACGTTCATGGCTGTAGGAGGTGACTACGGCACCCTCAACACTGTACAAGGACTGTGGCTCTCCTCCGCACAACCCATCCTCCCAGAGGAGGTTTGGAAGGCAATCTCCATCGTTGCTCAGTAAGTACCAAATGCATTTTTAGAAGTTATTTTTCACTTTGGGCACCGATTACACCCTAACTTCTGTGCTTAGGTCTCAAATATCGTCGTCTATTTCATTTGTGTATATGTATGTGTACGTATATTACATAAGAACATAAGAATCAAGGTAACTGCAGAAGGCCTATTGTCCCATACGAGGCAGCTCCATCCAATCTCATTCATATATTTGCCTAACCTACGCTTGAAACAATCAAGGGCTCCTACTTCTATTATGATACGCGGTAATTGGTTACACAAATCGACAACTCTGTTACCGAACCAGCAGTTACTTAGGTCTTTCCTAAATCTAAACCTATCTATGGCTTTTGCCATTATCCAATGAAGCAACTTTCCCATAATAGGCGTTAACAGGGTTGTTGAATTGTGGAACCAATTATTGCATAACATAATATAAGTCGGATCCCTTGATTGTTTCAAGCGTAGATTATACATATATATAAATGAGACTGAGTGGATAGAAATAGGAGCTGCCTAGTATGGGTCAAAAGGTCTTCTGGAGTTACCTTCATTCTTATGTTCTTACAGAATGCGATGTATAATTTTTGCAAGGACATGTTTAAGGGTGTGAGAGTACATGTAAAAGGGGTTATATAACTCATTATATATATTTCAGCTATCAATATGTATGAAACTGTGCATGTTTTGATATATCCTTTACTTTGCCACAGCCGAACACACGTGCTACAGCTGCGTGTGGAGTGGCGGGGTCGCCAGCCATGGTTCCGCAGAATTAAACGCCTCATAATACCTTTCAAAGTGGAACGTGATGACGTCATGTTTGTTTATTACAAGACCCTTTGGATGCCTTACGAAATGTCCCGCGGGCCACTGTGGAGGGCGCGGCTGGTGCCCCTTCCTCCACGGTCTCCTGGTCGCTACGAAGCCGTCCTGGTGATCGCTGCTCATCACTGCATCACGGACGGTGTCACCAACATGGTGTTGTGCAGGGAGACGCTGCAGGTGCTCAACGCCATCATGAGCGGCCGTCAGCCCACTGTGACCTCCCGACTGGTCATATCAAACATCGCCGAGGACCAAGTTACCGTTCAAGACAGGTTGTTTGTCCTGAAGAATTTTTGTTGCAAACTTTATGGCTTATTGATGAAAAACTATAGTACAAAATTTTACTTTAACGGGGCTTTTCAGCAGCCGGCGACAAAGCAGGCAATAACAAAAGTTCTGCACAAGGAGTACACTGTGGAGACATCGCGGCTGCTCTTGTTAAGGTGTAAAGAAGCCGGAGTTACGGTCCACTCGTGTGTCGTAGCGGCGGCAAACTTGGCTCTCTTACGTGTCGCCCAGAAACAGTCGTCGAGGGATATTGATGAAGCGCTTATCAGAGTAATGAACTGCATCAACATGCGTCATTACTATCCTCGAGCGTGCAAGGAGTCTCCTGGCTGCCACATCTCTCTGGACGAACAGGAACGCCTCATCCTCAGTAGCGACGCCAGCAGTAAGGAAGACTTCTGGTGTTTGGCGTATCTCTTAAACAAGGACCTGAAGAGAAGTCTCATTGTGGACACAATTCCTATAAAAAACTATCCACTCTGCCGGTTGTCTACTCTCATGCTTCACATCAACCACAAGTTGACGCGACTAGGACGCAAGCATCGTACTGATTGTCACTTCGTCACTATGAACATGGGGAACCTCCGAGACCTGCTGCCAGGTAAATATGATGGACCTGTGGAGATCACCAACCTCTTGAGGTCCGTCTCTAGCGAGATTATGGGTCATCCATTTACTCTGAACTTCCACACCTTCCTGGAACGCTTTATGATATCTCTGGACTACTACACTACCAAAATGACGGATGAAGTGGCCGAGCTGATCTTCTCCACACTCACCAACTATATCAACAACATTGCCCACCACGGCACCGTCTTAGTGAACCCTGAAGCCTAATGTTGTGATGAACGACATGCGAGATTAAAAAAAGACTGATGCTACTTTCCGATTACATTTTTAGTGTGTGGATAGGCAGGCTGGAGGGTTACCCAGTAGACAAAATATAGAAGTTCTTGCGAGGCAGGATCAAGTATAACATTTGGGGTTTACGGCTCATGCTCGGTGATGATATGGACAATTTGTTAACTTATATAAACTATATATAAATGTAGTATTTTCCTTTGTAAATTTGTAAATTGATGTAAATATGATCTTTATATTGTATATTACTTAATAAAGAAAAATAATGACATTTAACTGTGTAGTAACAGCAATGTGAGGAGAGATTTCTGGATGATGTGAAATTAATATATGTTTATATAGTGCTTAATTTGTATATTATATTATACTGTATACAGATTTGCCCGAAACGCTATGCGTACTAGTGGCTTTAGGCATTGCATGTACTTTTTCTATCTTTAAATCTAACATTATGTAACTCAATGTATGTACCTTTACCTGAATAAAAAATCTAAATCTAAATCTGTAGTTTTAAACGTCACACGGTTTCATAATAGTGATAAAAGGTTATATATTTTTATTTTCGAAGTTAGTAGTATTACTACTAGTAAAAACAAATATTTGTTTGCAATTAGTCTGAATAGATAATAGCAAAGCCTATTTGTTTACATCTTGAAAAAACAGTTATTAATACAGGTATCATAACATGGTTTTACTACGGGCTTCCTTTTTGTGCTCAACAAATATACTCTAATATTTTTTCCAGCATATTTATAGCAGTTGAAAGAGGGAAAGAATTCTATATTTATATAGCTTGTCCCCCACCAAGCAGGACACCGTTGGTGGGGGCAAGAACCTCAAAAGTACTCAATTGGTACTCAGCTGAGACTTTAAATCTTCGCCGGAATATATGAGTAATAATCACTGGAAGAATGATTCAAAACACGTGAGTTTGTTAAGTCACCGGACCATTTGGTACGGTCAGGAGTCAGCTGCCCGGCCTAACTGTGCGGGAACTTCGTGATCGGCAGTTAGGCAGAGCATAGCCTACAGGAGGAATGTTGCTGTTTAAGATTCAGCTACTGGGAACAAAACGTTCCAAGTAGCACGGGCTATGGTGAACCCGTAGTGGACTTACCTGGCTCAGGAGCGGGGCTGTAACTTGTACAGGAGGAAGATGGCGCCACCTGTATTTTTTACTCTCTGCCTCTTTCTTCTTTATGGTCATCATAGTTTTTGCGTGTTTCTCTCCAAAACAAGAACGGGTTCGCTCTTTCCTTTCGCTTAATGTCGCGGTTCAACTAGCAGTAAATTGATAACCCTGGATACAGAGAAATCACACTTACGTGATGTATCAATGAGAACATCCGTGGGAGCCGTGATGAGGATTCGAACCTATGCGCTGGGTATTTCCAGGCATACGCCCCAGACAAATAAATTTTCTCATGGTTACATCACTGTAGTGTGTTTTCTCTGTGTATTGAAGAGGGGGCATCAGAGGTAGAACCTTCCTAGATGACAGAGCCAGAGAGCATGGGGAGGGGGTTGTGAAAACCCTGATCCGGCTTCAGTGGAAGTCTCCGCAATCATATTGGTACAGAAAGTACCGATATGTAGTGATGGACCACCAGAAAGTACCGATATGTAGTGATGGACCACCAGAAAGTACCGATATGTAGTGATGGGCCACCAGAAAGTACCAATATGTAGTAATGGACCACCAGAAAGTACCAATATGTAGTGATGGACCACCAGAAAGTACCAATATGTAGTGATGGACCACCAGAATGTACCAGTATGTAGTGATGGGCCACCAGAATGTACCAATATGTAGTGATGGACCACCAGAATGTACCAGTATGTAGTGATGGGCCACCAGAATGTAGTGATGGGCCACCAGAATGTTGACTTTTGTATTATTGATCTAAAGATATGATGTATGCAAGGTACATTATTTTGACAATTCTGACATTGGCACCATAACCTGAGTGATAACCTGAAATAACCTTGAGAGCTCTGAGCCTTTCTTTATACTGACAACAGTCTGAATACAACAGGACCATACAGTGGCACCTCAAGGCCAAGGTATTTGAATATGTATCATCAGCATAGCTTAATGATGTGCACGTTGGGTTTGCTCGATACAGAGTTTAACAGCGTGTTTATTACGGCCGGGGTTATTGTTCAAGCGGAGTTCAACCCATTCAACTGGCGTGGAGGTGGTTTAATAACCGCCTCCATGCGGCTGCGACCCACCAGTCATTGTTCATTATGTACCCTGGCCGTACTAGGTTTGCCGGCCGAGTAACAGACTTGCGTGGCCTGAATCTTTCTTCCAATGAGTCATCAAACACTACCGATGAACTTCTTAACACAGGATTATTGTCTTCCTACGGGAGGAAGTCTGGTTGACATGATAAGAGGTACCACCGGTGATTTTACTTTCACTTGCTAGGCATCTCCGTCTCAAGAGGTTCAAGGAACTTCACCAGCTTCACCATGTTGTCACCAGCTTCTCAATGAACCTCGCATCGAAGCCTAAAACTCTTCCTAGAGCCATTAAAGAATATCGAACAAATCATGATCGACTCCATTTATTAATTATTGCGCGGTCCGGGATAATACTACCTGATTACCACACAATTTGTGAACATTGTATAAAGTGCTGTTCTATCAGTCTTAAGCCTCCTCGTCTTAACAAGTATATATAAATACTGATAGCATGAAGCAGTATATAGTCTCTTCGGAGAAACATGATGCAAGGCTAAAGCAATTATCAGGATAAATCGCTAAGCCAGTAATACCACATAACGCTTGGAAGGGATACAGGGCAATAAGCTAGGATAAGACGGGAGGATTGTACCTGGATTATCAGTGATCAACAGCCGACCTGCAAGAAGCGACGCCTTCTCTGTATCGACGAGTCCCAAGTGGATAGACAAAGGATTTCCAACCATACTGCAAGAGCCAATCAGGAGAAAGGAAGTAGTCTCCACCCAAGGGGCGGTACACAAGGTGACGTGCCACAAGACCCGCAACTGACCTCCAGAATTAACCACCCTTCAACGTTCTCCAACAGTGGCGGCTGTGCCAGACACCGGTACGCATTGCAGCCCTGGAAGTACAACAGTTCTGGAAGTGCACCCATCAGTCCTGGGAGTACAACCATCAGTTCTGGAAGTATAACCATTAGTCTTAGAAATACAATCATCAGTTCTGGAAGTACAATCAACTGCTCTGAAATTACAACCAACAGTCCTGGAAATGCTACCCAGATGCCGGTACAATTTCAGGCCTGAAAATTTAAGTGTTGTCCAGACGTCAGTGCAATCATTAGTACTGAATATATAACCAGGAGTCCTGGAAGTGCTGCAAAAACGCCGGTGAAACCATCAATTCTATAAATATAACCATCAGGTCAAAAAGTACAACCATCAGTCCGGGAATTCCAACCATTAGTGCTGTGCCCAGACGTCAGTGCAACCATTAGTCTTGGGAGCATACTATCGCCCCTAGACGTACTGTCCAGAAGTTACATCACATCTCAAGTAACTGACCAGTTTCAGAGCTTGACTCGGAATCTGCTCCATCTACCAAGAACTTCGCTGATCAATGCAAGAAAACCCCACGACGGCGCAGAACGGGACCCGATTACTAAGATGTTAGAGACAAGAAGTCACCTAGAAAGTAAAGTGAAGGGAATTCGTTGAAAGAACAACAATCTTGGGTCATTGTATCTGCAAGTGATGCGTGTACTAATAAAAATGCAGATGCGAGATATGGTCTGAATGCAGATGATAACTGTTGAGGCTACTCAAGCTCTTCATAACAAGGAATGTTTGATTGCTTTAGGCAATAGTGTTGAAACAATTGTCGATCTGTCATTTTGATCCCATCTAGTGAAGAAATCATAAAGGTGGCGATGGACGATTTTTAAAGAAAAAACCTTACACAGTGATTGAACGTTTCCCCCACAAAACGCGATGTAATTAGAGAAACGAGCGAAGAATTCTGCTAAATTCTTCTGGTGTTTAAATGAAAGTGAAAGGACTTTTGTTCCTAGTATAACAGTACTTTAGAAACAGTACATTGTATAGGCAATTACGTGGAAGACAAATTACCTGTAAGCCTCTACTAGTGAAAACTGACCTAGCAGTCATCGGAGTAAACTCAGTATGTGTCAACAGTACTTGTGGTTCCTGCAGAACTTACGGAAATAATTAAAGTACACTATGTAATCTCTAAGATAATTAAGTAATAATACTTCCATGTTGTAATGACATGGTTAATATCCTTAAATATTATACTCTAAGTTAATAATACATTAGACATAATAGTACCAAAAACTAATCAAATAATCAGAAATAAAATAATTCCCTAAACGAAAGTAACAAATCTCTAAGCACGTATAACAGAACCATAAACAAATATCAGAGACTAATTAAAATGACCCTAAATTAACATATTACCAAAAACTAATAAAACCATACACCGAATAAAGCTTTGTTTGCTCGTCTCGGTGTACACATACTTGAGACTATTTTAGTAAAGTCTACTTGGAAAAACAATAAAAACTTGGTCACGGGTCAGTCAGCTAATAAGGTGACCTGAATATTCCTTCCAGGTTGTTGTTGTTGTTCGCTACTCAGAACGATAAGTTCCAGTAGCACGGGCTATGGTGAGCCCGTAACCTTCCAGGATTGCTAGGCCTTAATATTCCACCGGGGTTATTAACCCTCAATAATCTCCTGCGGTTGATAGGCTAAAGCCCAACACCAATGAAAATTTCGTATAATTTGTTTTTGATGAAGCAAAAAAACTTCAAGTTATTCTTGATTCATTATTGTAATTAATAATGTAGACGTAACCTATTTTTCTGTATATATAATGAGAGTCTACTTTAGTATTTGTCCAGGCAGGAAATATACTTCCTGCCTCGTCAAGAAGCTAATGTGGTGGCCTTAACAATCCTCCAGAAGTTGATAGGCTTTACGTTCAACACCAATCCAATTTAGAAAATAAGTTGAGAAGTCTTTGTAAAAAGCACAGATACTTCCCGTCTTCACCACATACCCTAAAGAATTACCTGTATTGAGATATTTCAATTTGATTACGATACAAATTGTTTGAATTATGTTAAAAAAAAAACCGAGTCTCGGTATATTTCCAAGGTGACAGTCCCTAAAATGGACGAATGGTTTTAGAGTGTGAAAGAAACGGTTGGGAATGTATCACTTGAGCTGAATATTAAATGAGGCTAAGGTACATTCACTCCACTCGTATGTGGCTAGCGAGTATATTAGGCTATTGAGACACATGCAAAGAGTAGAATTGTTCGTATATAACGGTCCTAGGGCAGTTGAGCAGTTGGTGCTGAGTAGCTCAGTTGGGAAACGTATATATCCCCCCCAAAGTTTGTGCCGAGCAGAAACAAATATTATTTTCTGTCCATTCCTAACGTAGCTTTACGCAAACAGACGACACTCCTTTATCACATGGACAACCCGAATAGTTTGAATTAGAACAAACGATGTACTGGGATGTTCGCTGTATGGTGTATAACAGTGATGCAATTGGTCTATCATGTACGGTTTGAGAAGTGAGACAGCTGTGAAGGGATGAGGTGAGAGATAACTGTGTAGCAATGAGAGGTGAGACAACTGTGTAGCAGTGAGAGGTGAGAGACAACTGTGTAGCAGTGAGAGGTGAGACAACTGTGTAGCAGTGAGAGACAACTGTGTAGCAGTGAGAAACAACTGTGTAGCGGTTTGAGGTGAGAGACAATTGCTTAGCAGTGAGAGGTGAGAGACAACTATGTAGCAGTGAGAGGTGAGAAACAATTGGTTAAAAGTGAGAGATGAGAGATAACTAAGTAGCAATGAGAGGTGAGAGACAATTGCTTAGCAGTGAGAAGCGAGAGACAACTGTGTAGCAATGAGAGGTGAGAGACAACTATGTAGCACTCTATCACCGAATATGTCTTGATCCAGCGATCTATTTACACAAAATTCTCCCATAAATAAACACTGTCATAATTTGATTTAATATCAAATTGTCAATGTATAGCCCTGCTTATCATGCATAGCCACATGTATAACGGCATGCTGATATGTATATCGCTTCGCTGATCCGTCTTTGCAAACTGATCATTCATTACCGATATTTCCACATTTTGCAATATAGATGTTTCGTTCTTAAGATATTCTACACAGGCGTCAGTGTTGTGATGTCACAAAACTGTCACTTTCATCGCTAGTCCCCACCAATACTGTATATTGTTTACTTGTTTACATCTGGGGGCCTGGTAGCTGAGTAGACAGCGGCTCGGGATTCGTAATCCTAGGGACCAGTGCCAGAGGTGAATGAACAAATCTGTAGAATGTAGTGTAGTGTAGTGCCAGAGGTGAATGTTCATTTGTGTACCTCCAGCCCGTGCTCATGATTTGCCACTCCGTTACAAAATGACACTGTTTTGTCTAACAAGGAACGTACGAATCGAAGCAAGGCACAAAATCCATCGAGGCCGATGCGCCGAAAACGTCAAAATTACCGTTCATTAATTCCTAACAAATACATCGTATTTTTAACGGTTTGATAGATTGCGTAACAAAAATTGACGGTCACCGAAGGATATGAGATTCCAGTTTTGAAGTTATGTAACGGGTGGGGGCTGACGTGAGCTGTATAGTCTAAAACCTGTACCAGAATTCAAAATAAGACGTGACGTCACACACCTAGTGCCCACCCATATATAAAACACAACATATAGTTTCGTCTCGTTACATTAGGTTAGGATAGATTAGGTGTGTTAATTGGCCACTCTTAATAGATTAAGAGTGGCGTTGACGTAAAGGAGTACATACTTTTCTCAGCTTCAAACGCTATGAGAGGAATGAGGTGCGCACCCCGCTGCTCAGCCCCGGTCCTCGCCCACCTCTGTCTGTCCTTATCAACCTCACTTGGGTGTCAGCGTTTTCTTAATATAACTAGCTTTTAATTCATAATATTATACCACATGTAATAGACAGAAAGGTTAATATGCCAAATATTGACTATAAGCAATGTCATATATGTACTATTTTGTGCGAGAGCGGGTTGCAGAAAGCCTGCGAGGCTTACCGGAGTCCGGGTAAGCCAGCTGTAGTGACCTTCTAGTGGGTCCAACCCACAACGGTTGAGTAACTCCTGGGGTACCCAGTTGACCTTCGCCCATATACAACTTCTTGAGGCAGTAGGTTTCTCTTTTACCCCTGCGCCGCAGTACGATCGTTAATAAGCTGAGTAAACCCTTCGTAGCTCTCCAATATCATGATTTAAACGATCACTTTCATACTGTTTCTCAATTTAACTCTTATATTCTGCTATATGACAGAGTATTATGACGCCCAGCATCTATAGACTCTACATATTGATGCTAGGAGGTAAGCAGCCGCAGCAGCTACTACCACTGCGATGAAAACAGGTTATTCAAATTGACCGTGTCCTCACCTCTGCTCAGTAAACACGCGAACAGTTGTCTTATAAGGCAGTGTGGCCCGTGTGACTTTCCTAATATCTGATGACATGGCAAGTTTCTGTCTCCTTAACCACTTACGAAACCTTTATATCTTTTATCAATCATGACAGCTTTATTTACATTAATTTAGCAGATCGCTCCGAAGCACTACGAGGTTGTTTTTATAACAATAACAACCTTGGGTTGTGAAATTCCAAAGCTCGTGAACTGTTTAATTTATGTAAACCAAGCCGCAATGATTGAGGAAAGATGTACAGGTTTCGTAAATGATTGTGTAAAATTCTGATCCAATAGGTTTGATGAATCCTGACCCAGTAAGCTTGGAATGCTAAGAACGTAAGAACAAAAGAAACTACAGCTTTAGGGAATTACCTTGATTACCTTGAAGTGCTTCCGGGGCTTAGCGTCCCCGCGGCCCGGTCGTCGACCAGGCCTCCAGGGAAAGGAGAATAATTTACGTTAGTAACACTTCAACACTGGAATGTTGTGGTCCGTGATGTCGTCATCTGTAGGCGTGAGATGACATGTTCTGTGGCCATAAGGAAGTAGATCATTATACTACAAGAGTTATATATTCAAGAAGATGAAATACTCATTGTTTCCGCCCTTGATTGAAGGGGCGTTAGTTTCCTCTCTTAACACTTCATTTGTGTACCAAACATCAAATTTTCCTAAGAATTGGAGAGGAAAATACCTTCCCTTACTGTTGGTGGTCTGACGCTCCTGGTCAGCCCATTGTTATCAAGACTCGAGTTCCCGTATTACCGATCCTTCTGCCTTCCTGGTGTCTGGAGAAGGCAGTAATAAGAGGAGGAAAACTTTACCGTGGAAGTCTTAAAATAACCAATTGTCTTTTTCTAGGGGGATGTCGCAAAAGCACCAGCCAACACATATAAAGGTAACTTCCTTTTCGCCGCAGTGAATTACGGCACACCCAGTTCCTGAGACCTTGAAACACCACTGTGGCTTCGCGAGAGGCAATCCTAGCGTTCCTGGCAGCTAAACTTTCTCTCTCTACTGAGTGCATCCACCTCCTTATGTCGGATATCCTAGCCAATAGAAGTCGATCACATGATCCATCCATGATCTCGTAGCTGATTAGAATCAGTCGGCAGGCGACTCTGGACACAGTTGATCAGGGTTGTCATGTGATCCAGCCTCATCAATATCCAGAAGGTTTGAGGAGGTGTCATTTTGTCACAAGTAGGTTTATAACACACGCCACTGAAACTTTCCCAGTTTCATTTTAGGTATGAAGAAGTGAAGGTTTCAGGCTGACTACATATTTCAAAATTGGTCAAACGTGTGTCTCTTATTTAATGAATGTGGTTGCAGCATTCTCAATGGCTGTTTGTTTGTTTACTTCACTTGTGGGTTTTCTTTGTGTGTTTGTATTTTTGTGTGTGTTTAAACGTGTTTAGTATTTGTGTCGACATCACGCTGGTAAATGTTTGTGTCGGGTTGGCAGAGTGAAGGGGAGCTAATGTGACTATGATTTGATAAGTGAACGGAGTGAAAAATAATGTGCCATCTGATATATCTATGGAGGAGTTTAGTACATTACTAAAGTGGCTGAAAGATGGGAAAGCTGCAAAGGTCCGTGAGACAAAGGAAGAAATTATTGATTGCTGTGAAGTACAAGAAATGTGGTGTGGTAATATGCTAGAACGTATGAGAAAGTAGTCATATACCAATGGGTTTGAAAAGACATATGGGTTCACCATAATTCGCGAGTAGCACTGTACACATGGTCTTATGATGCGGTGGTTGCTGCTGTGGATGACTGCTGGAGTATGCTGTGGATGACTGCTGGAGTATGCTGTGGATGACTGCTGGAGTATGCTGTGGATGACTGCTTGATTATGGTAGTGTTTGTTTAATCACTGATACTATTTATTGTAATAAGAATGCTATAATGAATGAACAAGAGACAATTATAATGTTTTATTAATATATATATATATATATATATATATATATATATATATATATATATATATATATATATATATATATATATATATATATATATATATATATATGTGTGTGTGTGTATATCACGAAAATAAACACGTGATTAAGAATGTGACAATGTCAGACCACGGAGGAAAATGAAACAGGAATTTCCTTAAGTACTTTCGTATATTAAATACATCTTCAGAAGGAATATATATATATATATATATATATATATATATATATATATATATATATATATATATATATATATATATATATATATATATATATATATTATATATATATATATTATATGCTGATAATCTTTATTCACAATAAGTGTTGCAAGCGGATAGATCAATATGTTCCATAGTTGAGTTATAAAGTATGTTTAATGAGCATTTAAAATTTGATATGTATGCTAACATTTTCTCTTGTTTCTAGGCAAGAAGATGGCTGGACCCACAGACTTCAAAATCGCGACTGCCAGCCCTCAGACCAAACCAAAGTTGAGAAAATCAGAAGCCTCGTCCAGAATATTCGATCACGGGGTGCAAGAATCTGCGATCGGTTTGACAATGTCTCATGAATGGTCGAAATGGATGGGAGTGTTATTAAAGGCATCTGAATTATTGCTGGGAAAGCTTGGAGATGAGCCAAAGAGAACAAGAACAGACCTAATTAATCCAGGTTCGAGGTTAAATGTATGCGTACCTGTGTCGAGGGAGATTGTAGCGGACCCCGGAGAGTGGGTGAGACCGTTGGGTTGCCTGGAGATGTTTATGTCTGTAGGGGGTGACTATGGCACTCTCAATACAGTACAGGGAGTGTGGCTCTCCTCTACACGACCCATCCTTCCTGAAGAGGTCAGACAGGCACTCACCATTGTTGCCCGGTGAGTCACTCACCACCTGAAACCCGTTTGTAATTATATATACATATATTGTGCACCCGTTAAAGCCTAATACACAACTGTATGTGTTTCTCACTGTCTTAAGTGCATGTCTGAGTGTGTGTTTATGTCTTCATCAATATATGTGCATAGATGTATAAGTATACATATTTGGTAATGTATTTGTTTCAGTATTATCTTGTATGTTTGTTCATATATAGTACTCGTAGGAAACCTCGTCTGTGAGTCGACGCCATGCATAGTATACCAGAATTTTTGCTAAAACTTAGTTTCCTTCCCGCAGACAAACACAAGTACTGCAGCTGTGTGTGGAGTGGCGGGGACTGTGGCCGTGGTTCCGCCGGATGAAGGTCCTCCTAGTCCCCTTCAAAGTAGACCACGGTGACGTCATGTCAGTATACTGCAAGATTCAAAGCTTGCCCTACCAAATGTCCCGCGGGCCACTGTGGAGGGCGCGGCTGGTGCCCCTTCCTCCTCGGTCCCCTGGTCGCTACGAAGCCGTCCTGGTGATCGCCGCTCATCACTGCATCACGGACGGTCTCACCAATATGCAGGTGTGCCGGGAGACCCTGCAAATACTCAACGCCATCATGAGTGGCCGTCAGCACAAGGTGTTGCCCCGTTTGGTCATACCAAGTCTTGCCGAAGAACAACTTACTTTACTAGACTGGTTGTGTGCTTTTAAGTACTTCTGCAGGAAAATTTATGGTTCTTTGTTCACAAACTATAATACAAAATTGTATTTTAATGGCGCTCTTCAGCAGCCTGCGACAAGACTGGCCATAACCAAGGTTCTGCACAAGGAGTACACTGTGGAAACAACGCGGCTGCTCTTGCTACGGTGTAAAGAAGCCAGAGTTACAGTACACTCGTGTATCGTAGCCGCAGTGAACCTGGCCCTATTAAGTGTGGCACAGAAAAACTCAACGAATCAGTTAGAAGAGGCGCTAATCAATGGGGTGAACTGCATCAACATGCGTCGTTACTATCCTCAAGAGTACAAGGAGTCTCCTGGCTGCCACATCTCTCTGGAAGAACAGGAACGCCTCATCCGCAGTAGCGACGCTAGCAGTAAGGAAAACTTCTGGTGTTTGGCGAATCGCTTAAACGGAGACTTAAGAAAGAGCCTCAACGTAGACAAAATACCCATAAAAAACTATCCACTTTACCGGCTATCCACACTAATTTTACACATAAACTACCTACTGACCAGTCTAGGACGCAAGCATCGTACTGACAGCCACTTCGTCACCACAAACATGGGAGACCTCCGAGACCTGTTGCCAGGTAAATATGATGGACCTGTGGAGATCACCAACCTCTTGAGGTCCGTCTCTAGTGAGCTGACTGGTAACCCCTTCACTGTGGTCTTCCACACCTTCCTGGAGCGCTTTATGATATCCCTGGACTACTACACTACCAAAGTGACGGATGAAGTGGCCGAGCTGTTCTTCTCGACACTCACCAACTACATCACCAACATTGCCCACCACGGCACCGTCTTAGTCACCACTGGGCAATAATGTTACGATGAACGACACAATGTGACTACGAACCGTGGACACAAAGAGCATACCAGCATCACCGTTTATCTGCAGACCAGTAGTTCGAAAAGCTGGAATGCGAGGAGGAATATCTTGATACTGAATTTTGTGGACAAGGGTTTTATTGCAGAAGCTCGACATAAAAAGGCAACTTGTGTTAGATGTCTTTTTCATAATTTCACAAAATTTATAAACGTTAAGTGTAATTCTTCAATTGCAATATGACCAATGAATACTTTACCAAACCTAAACACTTGTTAATGGAAACATAGCAGTTAAAAACTGACTTAATATGGCCTATTTATAATAAAGTAATAATGAAAAATACTTAGACGGCCATCGAACTGCCAAAGACCATGTTGTGTTTCTCCAAGTGGGTTAGAATTTTCTTTAACAATTCAGAAGTTAAGAAGTGAGAGATTTAGAAGTATTATGTGAGGAGTTGGGAGTGATCTAAACAGAATGGATTTACACCAACAATGGATATCACTACAATGTGCATTGTTAGTTACTTCTTGTTTCTAAAATATACAATACTGTAACGACTTCCGTGTATCTTAACATTAGAATAGCCTAAGAACTCATTTATAGCTCAGACTAAATAAAAGTCCAAAATATCTCATTCCATCTAAACTCATTACTTAACACGTTGTTATTCAATGAAGGTTAATTAGTTTTAGGGATTAATATTATTGGTTGAGTTTATAATAAAGGTTGTGGCATTCTAACATGTAACTTTCTGTGAACCTCTTGAGTTGAAACATCAATGAGAAAATATTGAGAACATACAATGGGATAAAATCCGCATTCCTGGACTACACAGGAACACTCAGCACCAACTGGACCATGATCAGCTAAAAACATTTCACCATAGTTCAGTCCACAGTGCATATACCTGGCACACGCACTGTGGACTGTGCGGAATATATGCAGATTCGATCCCATTATACATCTGGAGTATCCAGACATACCCAAGAAAGTCAACAATAACATATTTTTATAACAAACACAAAAATCAATTGACACTAAAACTCGACTCACTATCTTCCACACCCACTGACCTACAACCACAGTACTTGGACTAAACCTTTACAAAACCTTAAAAATGCACAGAATCGCATGGAAACTCACACAGAAATCCCCAATAACTATACAGACTAAGACATGTACAACCACACACACACAAGCAGATACACTTATACAAAGCTTTAATACGTCTATTCACCACTTGCTCTCTCCTTAGCAGCCTAAACAAACCAAATGAAACTACAATGTATACAAAACAAAGCACTAAGATGAGCTCTTAACAGAGGCCCACCTTATGTCTGCAGTCTCCCAGAGTAGAGACAGAAGCGAGTGTAAGCTTCGGAGGTAGATGATGAATGCAAAGAGGCAGGCGAATCATCCATTTACTACCAACAAGTGATACAGGCGCAGAAATCTTTCCGGGGAAGTACAGGAGACGTCGTCAGCATCCTCCTGCGGCGCCTCCCGCAGGTTGTCTGCCTGAGGGGGGCGTGCTGCCTGGGGGGCGGCGCAGCCAATTGCCGTCGGGTATAACCTGGCGGGAAAATGCTCCCGCCGGCGCCCAATTTAAATGTGGCTCCATCCACAGTATGTTGTTATAGATTCAGCTACTCGGAACAAGTTCCAAGTAGCACGGGCTATGGTGAGCCCGTACCTTACCTGGCACAGAAGCGGGGCAAGTAGCACGGGCTATGGCGAGCCCACAATGGACTTACCTGGCACAGGAAGCGGAGCGCATCCACAGTAAGATTGATTGATTGATTAAGATTAAGCCACCCAAGAGGTGGCACGGGCATGAATAGCCCGTAAGTGGTTAACAATTTTTTTCCAGTATTCTATCCACAGTAATTATTGGATAGTCTTTTATAGTGACGGGGAGTTCCGCAGTGATACATATTGAGTGGTAGCCTAGTAAAAGATTTCTGTCGGGGAAATTTCATATAACTTATTGTTAGATCAGTGATATTATCTGAGGATAATATTTGGTATATTATTATCGTGGTGACCGATAACATTTAGATTAAGCAGTTCTGTTTTGGCCGCCGGACTACAGAATGGACAAATATACACTTGAACGAGTTCAGAGAAGGGTGATAAAGTTAATTCCAGGAATTAGAAACTTTCACATGAAGAGAGATTGAGAAAACGTAATTTACATTCTCTAAAACAACAAACTAAGGGCTGACATGATGTACGTATAAAGTACTGACAATACAAAGTACTGTATACAAATGGATATAACGTAGGGGGATATTAATAGGGTACTAAATATTCAACACAAAATAAGACACGAAACAACGGATATAAATTGGATTTATATCCGTTGTTTAGATTTTAGGAAAGACTTGAATAAATACTGGAAATAGGGTTGATGATTCATGGAACAGATTACCGGGAATCACAATAAGAACATAAGAACAAAGGTAACTGCAGAAGGCCTATTGGCCCATACGAGGCAGCTCCTATTTGTAACCACCCAATCCCACTCATATACATGTCCAACCCACGTTTGAAACAATCAAGGGACCCCACCTCCACCACGTTATGCGGAAATTGGTTCCACAAATCAACAACCCTGTTATCGAACCAGTATTTACCCAAGTATTTCATAAATCTAAACTCATCCAATTTATACCCATTGTTTCATGTTGTCTTGTGTTGATACTTTTAATACCCTATTAATATCCCCCTTTGTTATGCCCATTCATCCACTTGTACACCTCTATCATTGTCTTCGCCTTTCTAAAGAATCAATCAACATATGAATGGGTTTGAGTGGGCAAAAACAGGATCTGTCTTGTACGGGGCAATAGGCTTCCTGCTATTGTCCTTATACTTATAGAGTTGAAGTAGTAATGGCGGGTTCGATCTCGACTCACTATCAAGAATTCCAGGTTCGAATCGCAAGTGGGACAGAAATAGTTGGCACGTTTCTTATCACTTACTGCCTCAGTCCATTGAACAGTAAATAGGTATCCAGGAGTTAGTCAGCTTGCATAATTTATTATTATAAACTATAAAATAATAATTTATTATTAATGAATTATATTAATTCATTAACTTATTGTTAATGAATTATATTAATTCATTAACAATAATGTTAATGAATTATTAATATTATTGTTAATACTAGGGATAAAGTGTTCCATCACACCTCTGTTTTTCACCTCTCTGATAGCCTTTATAAGACGGTGTCACGGTTTTAATTATTATTAGTCTTGGTTCTGGATATAGGTGAACATCGCCCGTGTCTTAGTTTCAGTGTGTGTGGATTTAGTGCTTTTTTCCAGCCTCCTTGCTGATATATTCATGCAGTCATCAGGTAAATTATACTTATTAACATCTTTTATGCAGTTTTTTTATAAATGCGATGGGATCTTGAAGCTATATGATGGGATCGCTTCAATATTTACTCATGTAACAGACTAAGATTATAATGTCTTAGACATTATAATCTTATAATGTCAATTCATAGACAATCGACTTGAGAATGGTCCAGGACGGACCGAAACGTCGTCGCCCCTTCATTTTCTAGTGTGTGGTCTGATCAACATACTTCAGACACGTTATTGTGACTCATCGCCTGCTCATACATCTTAGTGGTAATCTTTACCTGAAAATCTGTGGAGGGTCATCTCCCCAGAGATTAAAGGGATTAGCGAGCAGGCAGAAACAAAATCGCTGTCCCTTGTATTAATGCAACATATGAATATTTCAACAAAATAATTTGTTGAAATTATTTTGATAAATAAATGACCTACCAGGGGTCAAGGTTAGGCGCCCGACGTACCATAGTTTTCCATATTCAGATCTCTAGCGAATATTGTAATTGGAAATAGCCTTTTCCCAAGATGTCTAATAGAATGACCAGGACATAGAGATTAGTTTGCTCAATTTAAACTCTGCTTAGTAGTTTAATAATTTGGCGGAGTAATACTAACCTAGGACAGCTCTCTCAACTCGATAAATAAAAACTAAGCCGATATTCAGTCAAATATTGCTAAGCCAAGTCCATTTAGTCCACCTGATATATTCCCTTGTTTTAAAGCTGATTCCCACACTTAACGTAAACTTCCCTTTCCTTGGAATTGGAGATAACCTACCCAAGGTTTTTTTTTAATGGTTAATTAATTGGCCAAGACCCCTATTATCTTCAAGATCGTTTATTCATGTGGTGTGGTGGCGGCGATTAAAGCAGAGAAGGTCCTAGAGTTTGCTAGAATCCTAGTACGACGGCACGTGTTTTGTAGTACCTCAGGTGGTCAAATGTAATATGGACTGAGGGCTGGGAGAGCAGGACTCTGTTGTCTTTGAGTTAAGTTTATTTACGGGCAGGGTAGTGGACAAGAGTTAAAACCACGTCCCGTGTTACACTCACCCATACCTGTACTGTTTCATTATGCTGTTTATGTATATAGTGAGCAAATGCATGTATGTGTCTGGGGAGTTCAGGGGTCTTTTTAAGCATTTAGTTTTGGCAATTTCAAATTAATCAGCTGAAGAAATTTATATACACTTAAAGCAGAGAAGGAAAATGTTCTTCCTAGTTTTATGATTGAAACTGGAGTCTGAGATTAGCATGTTAGCTAATATTCATCCATAATCAAATTTACTCTGATTTGCAGGAAACAAGATGTCTGGACACACTGATCTTCAAGTCGTGATTTCTGGATCCCAGTCGAAACAGAATTCAATTAGGTCTGGAGACCTATTGAAAGAACTTATATGCTGGGTGTCATGGTCGAAGGCTGGGCTAAAAGGGTTACTGAAATGGCTCCCAATTGCTTCGAAGGAGTTTCCAGCTCCTTCGGGGGAGATTATGGCCAGCCATGGAGAGTGGGTGCGGCGCCTTGGATACATGGAGACAATCATGGCTGTTGGTGGTTACTATGGCACCCTCAACACTGTACAGAGTCTGTGGCTCTCCTCCACACAGCCCATCCTTCCTGAAGAAGTCAAGCAGGCACTCGCCATCGTTGCTCAGTAAGTACTTTAATATATCAACTTAATTTAGTATAGAATTAATGAATAAACACCCTGTGAATAGCCTATCTGAAAATGAAGAACCGACGAAGTTTTGATCCGTAATGGACCATTATTAAGTCGTGTTTTTACATGTTTGTTATAACTGCTGTCTTTACCCACAGACAAACACATGTGCTGCAGCTGTGTGTGGAGTGGCGGGGACTGTGGCCATGGTTCCGTCGGATGAAGACTCTTCTAGTCCCCTTCAAAGTGGACCATGACGACACCATGTCTGTGTATTACAAGATGCAGCAGATGTCATACGATATGTCCCGTGGACCACTCTGGAAGGCGCGGCTGGTTCCCCTTCCATCACGATCTCCTGGTCGCTACGAAGCCGTCCTAATGATCGCTGCTCATCACTGCATCACAGATGGTTTCACCAACGCCCAGTTGTGCAAGGAGACGCTGCAGGTGCTCAACGCTATCATGAGCGGCCGTCAGTACAGTGTTACCCCGCGACTGGTCATACCAAACTTTGCCGAGGACTGTTTTTCACTTATAAAAGACTTTTTCTACTGTTTCAAGTACATATGCCATGTAGTTACCGACTGCTTAATAAGAAACTATAATAGAAAATTATACTTTAATGGCGCTCTTCAGCAGCCGGCGACAAGGCTGGCAATAACAAAAGTTCTGCACAAGGAGTATACTGTGGAGACATCGCGGAAGCTCTTGCTACGGTGTAAAGAAGCCGGAGTTACGGTCCACTCGTGTGTCGTAGCCGCGGCAAACTTGGCCATGTTAAGTGTGGCACAGAAATACTCGTCGAGGGAGCTAGATGCAGCGCTTATCAAAGTAATGAACTGTGTCAACATGCGTCGTTACTATCCTCAAGAGTACAAGGAGGCTCCTGGCTGCCACATCTCTCTGGAAGAACAGGAACGTCTCATCCGCAGTAGCGACGCCAGCAGTAAGGAAAACTTCTGGTGTTTGTCGAAAATCATAAACGATGACCTGAAGAGAAGCCTCAATGTGGACAAAATACCTATAAGAAACTCTCCACTCTCTTTGCCCTTCTCACTTTTTATACTCATCAACCACCAGTTGACTCGTATCGGACACAAGCATCGTACCAATTGCCACGTCGTTACCACAAACATGGGAGACCTCCGAGACCTGCTGCCAGGTAAATATGATGGACCTGTGGAGATCACCAACGTCTTGAGGTCCGTCTCTAGCGAGATAACTGCTCATCCCTTTACACTGACCTTCCACACCTTCCAGGAGCGCTTTATGATATCCCTGGACTACTACACAACCAAAATGACAGATGAAGTGGCCGAGCTGTTCTTCTTCACACTCACCTACTACATCACCAACATTGCCCACCTCGGCATCGTCTTGGTAAACCCTGAAGCCTAATATTGTGATAAACTGCAATTTGAGTTTTCTAACTAACTCAAGAACTCGTTTTATAGTTGCCTAATAAGATTGAACATGAACTATGTATACCGGCAACTGACCTGATGATGGTATGATAGCATAAAGTTCTCCACACGGAGGAAACATAAACTGAATTGAGGAAAAATCACTGGGCCACTGTGTGTCGCTACTATCCTCAAGAGTACAATGATTCTTCTGTCTCTTGAAAGATGACACTGGTATCGCTACGTAACATCCTGATTTGTGATATAAGGAATTTTATGATTTAAAATGATTCAAACAGGTTTATATTTAAGTATTATATCATTTGATTATAATTTACTGATTTGTTTCATATGAATACTATTAATATTTGCCAGTCCTGTCCTCTGGGCTTTTTTGGTACCATGTAACACCCAGTTTATAATGTTTAAGAAAATACAATAACTATGTTCAAAATGTTATCACCAATATATTTCTGAATAAATTTATAATATTTTTTTCGTTTTTATCTAACCGATTTTTTATAATATATTATGGCATTGACAGCAGCTTTTCTTTATCGTGGCATTATTGACAGCAGTAAACTCTTGATAAAAATGTAATAATCATAACTAGAAATTAAAGATTATTATTTGTGATAAATTTGAGGTTCTGTTTTCGCCTTTCCCAATTCCAGATTATTGATCTAGGGTTGATAATGAATCCACTAATGGGTTGATCCCATTCTACAGCCTCGCTATTTTCTCATGACTATTTTCTACTATACTCACAAGGCAAACATAATTAATCCAACTTCAACATTCAGTAGTGAATGAATGAGTGGATATAATTTTTTTGTGACATCCATATTTATTCAGCTTTGATCTGAAATATACATATATATATTCCTTGTGTATATATGTATACACAAATATACATATATATATACCTATATATGTAACTGAAAACCTATATATGTGTGTATATCACGAAAATAAACACGTGATTAAAAATGTGACAATGTCAGACCACGGAGGAAAATGAAACAGGAATTTCCTTAAGTACTTTCGTATATTAATACATCTTCAGAAGGAGTGAAGATGTACTCCTGAAGATGTATTAATATACGAAAGTACTTAAGGAAATTCCTGTTTCATTTTCCTCCGTGGTCTGACATTGTCATACCTATATATACACTGATGGTTACTTATGGTCGAGTGGTTAAAGTATCATGTACATCAGTTGCATTGTACTCCTGGCGGTCTGGGTTCGAGTCACTTTGGGGTGTAGGTTTTCAGTTGCTAACCAACATGACTAATACTCAAGGAAATCGTGATGGCGTGATGTCAATGATAAAATCGCTCTTTTATGAATAAAATATTAATTTTATTCATAAAAGATACATAACATATTTTAGTGATTTATTTGTAAGTACAAATAAATATTAAACAACTAATGTGCAATTTCGAAAGAAATATTTGTAAATAGCGAAAATCTAAATTTGCCTGTTTAGCAAATCGAACCTCGCTTACTAGGCTATGTAGCGCGGTTTGGATTATTATGTACGACATACATGAGTGTAAGAGCTTGATACTCACAGTAAATTATGATTTTAGCGTAGCGTCATTTTTTCCTGGTTTCGTGGAACTGGATTCCAGGTGTAGCCTACTGTACTTGTTAACATATGCATCAAGACTAAAATTGATTCATTTGCAGACAACTGTTAAGATACCTGAACACGACCTGTCCTCAGGTTAGTCTCGAACAAAACAGCGGCCGAACCCTGAATACACATTCATCAATTTTAACATACGGAGTACTATAAATATGTTTGTTCTCGTATATAAGTTAGCATTATAATAGATTAAAGTTCTATGTATAGGTAGACGTAGGTTAGATTTGGTCTTTAGTTTCTGTTGGCGGTTATTTGTATTTAAAGTACGTGGGTGAAGCATGTACAGAGTTGCGATTCGAACAGAGATTGTCTGCAAAGTACTGTTCGAGAAATGTTCGAACGTCATTAGTTGTGAATCGTATAAACAGTTTTCCATTTATAATCAGCGAATTTGGCGGCTGGATTAACGAGCATTTGGCTTTGTTAGTGAGGATCGTTGAATCCAACCGTCAAGTCCTGTGTTTATGAATGAAAACTATATTACACGCGATTCACAACCGATGACGTTCAAACATTTCTCAAACAGTGTTTCGCTGAATCAAAGTTCGAATCGCAACTCTGTAAATGCTTCACCCACGTAATTTAAATACAAATAACCATCTATCAGAACGTAAAAACACCTAACTTTACATAGAATTTTAGTATATAATAATATTATTCATTTATATACGAGAACACGTATTTATAATGGACAATATATATAAAAATTGATGAATGCATCGCGGGCGAATGGTCGCTGCTTTAAGAAGCCTGGTCTGAGGACAGGTTGTTAATGGGTTACTGAAATGGTTGAGAATTGTTTCAAAGAGATCAGAAACAGAGTTGATGAAGCCTGGAGTGGATGTAAACAGATGCGTTCCCTCATCGGAGGAGTCTGTACCTGCCTGGAGGGAGATCATGGAGCGTCCCGGAGAGTGGGTGCGGCGTCTTGGGTACTTGGAGATGTTCATGGCTGTAGGGGGTTACTATGGCACCCTCAACACTGTACAGGGTCTGTGGCTCTCCTCCACACGACCCCTCCTTCCTGAAGAGGTCAGACAGGCACTCACCATCGTAGCCCGGTAAGTACCATAAACTAACGAAGGTTAGTTTAAGCTTTTAGATTCTGTTGGCAGTTATTTGTATTTATAAAGGTGCGAATATGAGCGAAGCACTACTCGAGAAATGCTTGAACTATATCAGTTGTGATTCCTGTAGCCGATTCCAGTGTAGAGTACTTGTTACTTCACAAAAGAAGGGGGGGGGTATTACCATCCAGCTGGTAATTTGTATATAATTACCAGCTGGATGGTAATTATATACATGGATAGATGACTGGTAAACTATTGTGATGACATTTTAATAAGAATCGGACGTTGGTATATGCTAAGATTTTACTTTCGTTTTGAACAAAATGCATTTATAGATGCTTATAGATTATTGAGTCGTACGTGATACGATTTGATACTGGTCCAGGACGGACCAGTATCTCCATCTCCATTCATTCATTCTGATGAATGGTTTAGTTATCATATCTTCAGCCACGTTATTGTGACTTATGGTCTGCATGTACCTGTCGTCTTCTTTCCGCAGACAAACAGCTGTGCTGCAGCTGTGTGTGGAGTGGCGGGGACTGTGGCCATGGTTCCGTCGGATGAAGGCTCTTCTAGTCCCCTTCAAAGTGGACCATGACAACACTATGTCTGTGTATTACAAGATGCAGCAGATGTCATACGATATGTCCCGTGGACCACTCTGGAAGGCGCGGCTGGTGCCCCTCCCTCCACGGTCTCCTGGTTGCTACGAAGCCGTCCTGGTGATCGCTGCTCATCACTGCATCACGGACGGTGTCACCAACATGGTCTTGTGCCGGGAGACCCTGGAGGTGCTCAACGCCATCATGAGCTGCCGTCAGCACAAAGTGATCCCCCGTCTGGTCATACCAAACATAGCCGAAGAATATGTCTCGTTTAAAGACTGCTTCTACGTGCTCAAGTACTTTTGCTCTCAGTTTTATTGTTGCTTAATAAGAAACTATAATAAAAAATTGTATTTTAATGGCGCTCTTCAGCAGCCGGCGACAAGGCTGGCAATAACAAAAGTTCTGCACAAGGAGTATACTGTTGAGACATCACGGAAGCTCTTGCTACGGTGTAAAGAAGCCAGAGTTACGGTCCACTCGTGTGTCGTAGCCGCGGCAAACTTGGCCATGTTAAGTGTGGCACAGAAATACTCGTCGAGGGAGCTAGATGCAGCGCTTATCAAAGTAATGAACTGTGTCAACATGCGTCGTTACTATCCTCAAGAGTACAAGGAGTCTCCTGGCTGCCACATCTCTCTGGAAGAACAGGAACGCCTCATCCGCAGTAGCGACGCCAGCAGTAAGGAAGACATCTGGTGTTTGGCGAAAATCATAAACGATGACCTGAAGAGAAGCCTCATTGTGGACAAAATCCCTATAAAAAACTATCCACTCGCTCTTCCATCTACACTGTCTCTGCATATCAACCACCAGTTGACTCGTCTAGTACGCAAGCATCGTACTAATTGCCACTTCGTCACCACAAACATGGGAGACCTCCGAGACCTGCTGCCAGGTAGATATGATGGACCTGTGGAGATCACCAACCTCTTGAGGTCCGTCTCGAGTGAGCTAACTGGTAACCCCTTCACTGTGGTCTTCCACACCTTCCTGGAACGCTTTATGATATCCCTGGACTACTACACTACCAAAGTGACGGATGAAGTGGCCGAGCTGTTCTTCTTCACACTCGCCAACTACATCACCAACATTGCCCACCACGGCACCGTCTTGGTGAACCCTGAAGCCTAATATTGTGATGAACGAAGCCCTGTAAAACTTTTATATGCACAAATACTTGTATTACATTTTACTATGATAAAAAAAATGACCACTGGTGCTATTCAGCAGGCGGCAGCAAGACTGGAAATAACAAAGATTCTGTACAAGTATACTGGAAACATCCGTGGCTGTTCTTCCTTTCGGGTAAAGAAACTAAGAGTTAGAGTCCACTCTGGTGTGGTAGCGGTGGCAAACTTGGCCATGTTAAGTGTGGCACAGAAACACGTTGGGGGAAACTAGATGTAGCTCTTGTCAACTTAATGAACTATGTCAACATGCGTCGCTGCTATCCTCAAGATTACGAGTTTTCTGGCTCCTACCTAAAGATGATACCTACATCGTACTAGGCTTCACTAAGATGAACTCGTGTGTAATATTGTAAACTATGGTTAATTTTAGAAAAAAAACAACTTGCAGCTTTATATATCACGATTTATAACAATTCACTCGGATTTATGTAACTTCAAGCATTAGATAATTGTTTATAATTTATATATATTTTCGATTGATTATTAATTTTTAATATTTATTATTGTCTCCTGTTCTCTTGATTTTCTTGGCACAGGTCAAATATAATTGATATATACGGTCAGTGTTGCTGACCATGTACGTCCTGAGCATATATATACTTGCTGTTGTCAGTGTTGAGGGAGGAGGCAAGCAGCCTAGCGTGGCCCTCTATCTCAGAGACACACGAAGTATTGACACATTAATTTTGCTTATTTGTAAGCCTGTTTAGTCATCAGTCTCCTCCACTCCCTCGACACCAATATCTCTCCTGTTCCCTGCCTTCCTGTTTATTATTTGCATTTATGTGCGCAATAGACTCATTGTGTAACATAGTGATTTGTGGAGTAGTTGGCTCTTGTCTTTTGGGGACAAATACAATAACTAATTTTATTATGAATGTTATCACGGGTAACTAATATATTTCTAAATAAATCCATTATAAATACGTTTTTGTTTCGTTAACAAGTTTTAAAGTAATGGTTCTATCTTTTGAGTCATCTCTTGTTGTTTTTCGTTCTTGATTAATTATGTCTGCTCGTTTATGTATCGTAGTACTTATCCTTCACTCACAGTCAAGGATCCCAGGTTCGATTCCCGAGCAGGACAAAGATGGTTAAGTACGTTTCCTTTCACCTAATGTCTCTGTTCACCTAGCAGTAAATAGGTACTGTACATGGGTGTTAGACAACTGTTGTGGGGGTTGCATCCTGGGGAGGGTCAGAAGTTCCACCCTGCGGGGACCTCGAGTCAAGCCTACTATACCGTATACATACACAGGCTTCTTGTCCCCGACAAAACAAATTATTATTTATCGACGTAATAATTTCGATTAGAAATTAAAGATTATGTCTGGTCAAATTCATTTTCTTTAGGACATAATAGAACATTAAGGAGTCCTTATTTCTTTGTAATAAATTGAAGTTTCTTTAATCTACTCTCATTAGAATCGCCGAAACAAAAGGCCTATTTGATGATGCGTGGCAGCTGTTATACGCACATAATACCGTATATGTAATTCTAACCTGTACAATCAAGCGATCTCACAAATATTAAGTTACCAACAATTTGTTATATAAATCTACATTCCCAATATCATACCAGGGTTTACCAATATCATACTCTTCTGAATCAAAACTTATCCAATTTGTATTCACTGTTTCTTGTTTTGTGTTGATTTGTTAATGTCCTGGGCAGGAAAAGGCAACTCCAAGTTTTTTCTTTGAAAATATTAAACAAAACTTAGAGAGAAAACTGAGCCGTTGAAAATTGAGGTAACTGATAATGACAAAGAAAATGGGCGATATATAAAGACGCATTTAGTCTATATTTACCAGAGAAGAACTTGATATGATGCCTGCACGCAGCACAAGAAATCCACATAGGTGGGGAGAGAGGATAAGTCGTCTAGTTTAGTAGTTACTGAACAAATCCACAAGGGCCGTGACGAGGGTTCGAACCTACGTCCGGGGATCCTCTCAGACGTAGGATCCATAGGTATACAAGTCACGTGTCAAAGCAGGTTCAATAAAACCAAAAGTTTCAGTTCTCCTTTATTACATGACACTTACACAAGTCTTCCCTAAGAGGGGGGGGGGGGTGTCGACTATCCCTTCCCCCATCCCCCCCTAAGACCGCCCTCCCCCTCCTCCCCATCCATCCATCCCTCCCCCTAAGGGGACCAAGGGCTTAGATAAGGGGGGTGGAAGGGGGTTTGGGAGTTACATAAGGGCTGGACATACCACCAACAAAGGGTTAAGGGACCTCAGGCTACCCCAGCGAGGAGCGGTGCCTGTAACATCACACAGAATACCGAGAAATACGGTACATGGACACCTCAAACTACATGAAAATATAATTTGTTTGTATTTGGCTAACACTCTCGGACACAATGAAGGGAAGGTGAACACAATGAAGGGAGGGTGAATGTAATTAAGGGAGAGTGAATGTAATGTCCCTGTTGCGATATTTCCCGCCATTGATGCTATATTATTGACACCAAATATACAGGAGAGTTTGCCGTCTGAGAGAGAGAGAGAGAGAGAGAGAGAGAGAGAGAGAGAGAGAGAGAGAGAGAGAGAACCGGGGTTTGAGGTAGCTTATATCTTTAACACCAACTCTCACAATTGCTTCCTTTTTTTCTCATTTACATTTATATTTTTTTTCGTCATTAATTATAATTTTTTGTCGCATCCTCTAAATAAAAATCCTCTTTATGCCTCTATACACCTATAAGAAATCCCGCGCTTTTGCATACGTATCAGAGTGTTGTTTAATATACAATTACTACAGTTAATGACACGTGTTCACACCCCCCCCCCCTGTTATTCTCAGGTGAGAGATAATTACTAAAAATATTTCTCACCGTATTCACGCGCTTCTGTTGTTTATCTTCCTCACTAACGCAGCCTAAACAATCACCACTCTCCATTATTGTATAAGTTACTCATAATTATATGCAACAAAGTACCTAGACTTAAATATAACTACGTCCAATAATACTGAATCGTGAACGTTGATAACGATTTATATTTTGTACGATTTGCTTCTTACAAAACCCATCCCAACCTCTTGGACTGGTCGGTACTGCGACGGCCTGGCCTCTTGCAAGGTCGGTGTTCGAACCCGTATGATTCGAATGCCGACATATATATATATATATATATATATATATATATATATATATATATAATATATATATATATATATATATATTGGAGGTATATTGTATTATAGTATATTAAGGAGGTATATTGCCTCCTAGGCCTTATGCCTCATATAGCGCATATTAGGCTGTTGAAACATTTGTAAACAGTTGCAGGGATTTTTTTTGCGAGAGGCATTTTAAATAGTACAAATGAATACTGTTATGTGCAACAGTACATATTCTGTACATATGACACTCAGTCGGTATATATGTACTGTCTTAATGAGGGTTGTTTGGGTCATAAGACAGCGATCTTAGCATATCATTATTTGTCTATTTCCACTATACGTCCATCCATCTATTGTATTATACCGTTAATAAAACAATGATAGATGAAATGCAGTTGATAAATGTGACAGAATAAATAGTGCATAAATAAATAAATATTGTAAACAGACCACAGGTGATGTAGACACACCACAGGTGCTGTAGACACACCACAGGTGATGTAGACACACCACAGGTGATGTAGACACACCACAGGTGATGTAGACACACCACAGGTGATGTAGACACACCACAGGTGATGTAGACACACCACAGGTGATGTAGACACACCACAGGTGATGTAGACACACCACAGGTGATGTAGACACACCACAGGTGATGTAGACACACCACAGGTGCTGTAGACACACCACAGGTGATGTAGACACACCACAGGTGATGTAGACACACGAGCGAGCAGCCGAGGGGTGTGAATACTGTGTCGGTAACTTATAATAGAGTGGGAACCTTTTAGTTCCAAATGATGGATTCTCCTGATTGTGGTGTATGTACGCTGTTGTCCTCAAGCGCTGCCTTGTGTGGGTAGGTGTGTGTGTGTGTGTGTGTGTGGGTAGGTGTGTGTGTGTGTGTGTGTGTGTGTGTAGGTAGGTGTGTGTGTGCGTGCATGTGTATGCTAAAGAAATTGGGCAGGTTACACGTATTTCTTTTGTTAATATGTACGTTTGTATTTTTATGCACACACACATATATATATATATATATATATATATATATATATATATATATATATATATATATATATATATATATATATATATATATATATATATATATATATATATATATAATATGCATAAATAAGGAATCTCCAAGGATTCCAATGACACTTTATGCTCTGTTATATCCCTGAGTATCCTTATATTCTTGTTAAACGTCCAAGAATGTCTCATTTATATTCTTGTTCAATGCCCTAGAGGATATCGTCCCGTTTATATTTTGCTAACCATATTCCCTAATTAATTCCTCTCTCAAAGTTCCCTATGCTTGGTGTGGGCACCCGCGTTCACCCAAGACCGCGACAGATAGACGACAGACCGACTGACAGACACAGATGAGGAAGGCATTGGAAGATATGTTGGCACAGTTTGTTTATTGTGGCGCATATTGGCGGGAAAAGCTCAATAGGTTTGTTTACGTGAATCAGCTGACAAGCTCAAGGCGGTCAGCTGATAAACACGAGGTGGTCTGATGTACACAAAGTAGTCAGCTGATGTACACAAGGCTCCAGCTGATGTACACAAGGCAGTCAGCTGATGTACACAGAGTGATCAGCTGATGTACACAAGGCAGTCAGCTGATGTACACAGAGTGATCAGCTGATGAGTATAAGGCGGTCAGCTGATATTCACATGGAGGTTAACTGGTGTTTACCTGTAACCAGGTGACCCGCAGGTGCGACTAGATGGCGTTTGCCTTGTATTAACTCTTAAAAATAAAAGTGTCTGTAGTGACGGCATAGAGAATCACAAAATAATCTGTAGAGAGAAATGTGAATGCTTCAATCCATGTACCAAAGAAAACGTCCTGGCCCGCGTTCCCTCCAACACAAATGCTCTCAGTTTTTGTTAGTCCCCCCTGCTACTTCGAGTGACTTGAATGGTGTTGAAAATTAGTCACGAATTTCTTGTCCACAGCCTAGTACCCTTATCTACCCAATACGAATGCTGCTGTTATTATGCTGGAGATACAAAGTCGGGAGAGAGATACTCTCTGCCCAGGACAATATACTGTTGGTAATTTTGGTTGCTCGAGGCTGTATTTAACCATTGGATAATTCTAGGGTAGTTGACTTTGCGGGGTTGACTAAGGCACCAGCATGAGAGGCCAAGCCACCAGTCAGGTAGCCTAGTCCATATCGGGTTGGCTAGGCATGGTGGGTGTCTCCCCGGTCCTCAGTGGGTAGATGAGTCTGACACAGGGGGTCTTGGAACTTGGTCCCAGCGTGATTACATAATCACATAACGTCGAGGGGAATAATTTGTTTCAGGGTCATTACAACCAGAATTAATCTTAACTTAAAAGAACGGCTATTTTATTGATCTTCATAATTAAGTTTCAGCATTATGCTGGAAATGCGGCGGCAAATGCCGCAGTTCCTGCTTCAGCTGTCGGTGGTTCTTGGACATGTCATCTTGGAAGACACAGGGAAAAACGACTAACTGAGAAGCATTTAAGCGTCTTGGAGGGACCGATATCAAACTCCTCTCAAGCAGGAAGGACTGACTTGCACAAGAGCACCCTTACAAAGGTGAGACTAACTCAGACGCTCTCAAGTAAGAGCGTCTCAAACATACGCCTACACGCCCACGGACACTACCGACGGGAGCACCATTCTCACACTGGCTCGTCTGTGCTGCACCAGCAGAGAAGCATTTCACCTGCAGGCCCTGAAGTCTCACGCCTTATGGGGAGTGGTCGAGCCATGGCTACGCCGCTTTGCTGAGTGCCTCGCTAAAACACACACTTAAACACCTAAAATAAATATTCTAATTCATTTATAACTCTACGAACACAAGAACTCGTCTTTTATTTGGAAGCAGTTATCATAAGATCAAGTCCACGAACGCTACGTAAAAAATTCTCAGGACGAACTTACTAGTAATGGAATTTTAGTGTTTGGCACATACACAAGTCCTCTCTAAGGCGAGGCACTCACCGGGGGCACCAGCGTCGGCCTGACCCTTCACTGAGCACCAGGTCTCTGAAGACTAGACGGCTGTCGACGAAGCTGGAGGCCTTCAGCCCCGTCTTCCCCTGGAGGAGCAGCTGGTGGCAGCCGAGTATAGGAATATACCGCCTCTTTGCGTGGACAAGATTTGTTTTTATTGGAAGATCACATTCATTATGGCAAAATATCGCGTAAGATTGTGGAAGATCACATTCACATGCCAAGTACCGTGTTCTACATTACAAAGATAATTAAGTCTTTGGAACAATATAATCAAGGATGAACTATAAGATACTACAGGTTGGTAAAAATACAGAATTCCTTATTTAATAAAATTCTTTGGATCACACATACCTAATGACAAAATAAAGTGTAGGGGATGTCGTCACTGGCTGTACACTTATTTGACGAATGGACCAGACTTTGAGATAGAGATGAGATACACGTTAAAAGGCTTCTCAATCTTTACCTTCAATCGTGTAAAGATTGCTGAATGCTAGCCGCGAGGATGGCCTAAATGTTCCCTCTTATTATGCCATTTAAACATTGACAATGCTTAGTTCTTCGATTAAAGAACACTGAGTATTTTCTTAGACACTCTGTCACTTACCAAAAAATTATATATATACCTTTAAAAGAAAGTTTTGTTGGTCGTTCTACGAAATATAATTAAAATCAATTGTGACCAAATATAAAACATTGTCCTGAACACTCACAAGTGATTCTAATTCCCACGATAACACCGATAAGAACGTCTGAGGGTTAAGGGCCAGCTTGGCGGGACATTGTCCCTCTCGCTGGCCGGCTTGTTGCCAACCCGAGCCTCCATGAACGCCCGCGCAGAACTGCCGTTCACTTCGCTGCTCCATGGCACCAAATTCAGACATTTGCTGCCTGGAAAAAACATAGGCACTATCGAAACTGATTATGCCATTGCACGAAGTAGATATGAATAATGTACACTTTTCAGAATTTGGTGCCAGTGGACCATCAAAGTTCTTGATCATTCGGGGTTCTGACTGATCGTTTAGACTTTAGCCGCAAAGTGAAGTACTCCATTGGTGTAACTAGAGGACCTCAAGTGCAGCATTTTCCTCGGTTGGCTCGTGAAGGGTTTCTGAAGGTCCAGCCATTCTGCATGAAATCCTTTTATATAATATCTCTGAGGGGTCCTGGGGAGGAGTGGCTTCTATCACCCTGTAGGGAGAGGCCACCATGAGCACCTCGAGACTCGTCCACCGAAGAAGGTACTCTGCACACGAAGCTCTGGCCTCTGCTCTGCGCACGAAGCTCTGGCCTCTGCTCTGCTCAGCCCCTCCGTTTAAGGCTGTGGTTTCAAGTCCAGGGAAGTTTCGATATAGTGTGCATCCTGGATCCTGACCTTGACGAGTTCCAAACTTCAAGTTCCAAGCAAAGACTAAACCTCGTTCAGGATCACAGTTCAAGGCCTATACTTCAACTCCGTAGGCAATGCAGTCCAAAGTGTAATTGGAAGTCTAGACCACAGTTTTAGGTAAGAAACTGCTCCAGACAAAGCTCAGACTGCAGGCCAGGTTTAGACCAAAGCCCAGACATCAGACTTTGCTTGCTCTTGTTGAAGACGTGCAGGGAGCGGTCCTTGGCTCTTGTGGTAGGCGCATGCACCGTTGCATTCTTCTTCCCACCACCACCATTAATGAAGTCAAAAATTCAAATATTCTCTATATTATGCTGCATCAATAGTCTAATTGTAATAATATTGGAAGAAGCTAACTATTTAGACTATGACACAGGCCGGGCATCAAAGTTTTGAGTCCTCTTTTTCCTGCGGAAGAAAAATATGAGAAGTTCGTTAGGAGGTGAACCTTGACAAGATCAACAAATATGTTGTTGACGATTGCAACCTCAAAACAACAACAACAACAACATCTACTACTTCTACAACTACTACTACTATTACAAACCAACAAACAAAGTTTACAAACCAACAAACCAACAAACAAAGCTTACAAAGTTTACAAACCAACAAACAAAGTTTACAAACCAACAAACAAAAATTTACAAACCAACAAACAAAGCTTACAAACCAACAAACAAAGTTTACAAACCAACAAACCAAAATTTACAAACCAACAAACAAAAATTTACAAACCAACAAACAAAAATTTACAAACCAACAAACAAAAATTTACAAACCAACAAACAAAAATTTACAAACCAACAAACAAAAATTTACAAACCAACAAACAAAGCTTACAAAACAGCGTTCATTGAAATGAAAACCTGATAGGAAAACTCAAAGTGGGGAAAAAAAGTAAAACTGCCCACAAAACAACTGATAATGCAGAAAAAATGATAATGACAATGATAAAAAAAAACCAGCAAGTACCCAAGTCCCAAAATAACAAATAACTCACAAAATATAAAACATACAACTCACAAAATAACAAACAAACCACGCAAATAAAAAAAAAACACTGCACAAACACAACTCCAACCAACAAATTCCTCACAATCAAACCAAAACAACTCATAAAACAGCAAATACACAACTCATACAACACACAACAGCAGCAAAATACTCACAAAACTGAAGCTGCGGGAGGAGGAGATGGAGGCTGGGGTCTTTTCCTCCTCTATGGGTTCCATGGGTTCGTCGCCGTTAATGGGGAGAACCATGGGCTGGCCGGAGAAGCCCATGGGTGACACATCCGATGGGCCGGATGCCGCCCCCTCCTCCTCCTCCGAGGCAGAGTTGCCCATTTCCTCCTCCTCCGCCAAGCGTTGCTCCTCCTTGGGAGAGGAAAAAGGGATGGCAGATGGCTTTTAAGACTTACCTAAAACAATATGCGTGTTATGGTGGCTTTAAATATGTACTTTCACAACCTATTTTGCCGGCAACACAAATTTATATTAGTTATCCTAAACAATTGTCGATTTAGCTTTCTCTAGTCACAGAAAATGATACACGGAAGGATAAACACAAATAAAATTGGTTATTTTAGATTTTTTTTCCTAGTTAAAAATATTGTTTTCCCATTGTCGGGGGATAGGAAACGTGATGATTTTGTCAAGGTCATCCTAAGTAGTGATGAAAATAGGAAGGTACGGGGGACGGGGGTGTACGGCATATACCTACTCAATTTCCAGTTTATTTATTATTAATTTCTGTACCAATGGAGACATTTATTTGTTATCCTTTATCAAAAGTCTGCTAATTAAAATTACTTGCTTTCAGATACAGTGTTGATCTTTGGAGATTCATGTTTGCTCCATGGAAGCGTTCTATTAGCGATGACCAGACATATAATAGAATACCTCGGCCAGATCAGAATGCAAGCCTAGGGCCCGTGGTTAACTTAGTTTGCTCCAGCATCCCCATTTCCATCACTGCCGCTGCTAAGGTCAATTACAAGCCTCCTCCAGAGTGACAAAAATAATTCCAGGACTCAGTCACCTCTATTACCAGGAAAGGTTGAGGGCCGCAGGACTAACAGCACTACTAACCAGGCATGAGAGGGTTGATCACATCGAGATTTTTAAAGTATTGAACAAGTTCGAGGATATTAATCCAGTTTACTTTCGTAAAAGGTCCATTGTAGCGCACAAAAAGGAGAGAAACTTCAAATTCAACAAGCCACGATGTAGAGCAAAAAACAGGAGAGGCTTTTTTTATCAATAATCCCTTTGAATCGCCTACCCACTCAAGCCGTAAACGCCAAAACTTCAGTTTAAAATCCAGCTAAAACAAATCCCCAAGAACAGTGAGAGAATTTTTAACAAGACGTCGGCTCCCTGTCCCCGTCGAGGCCATTAAAGTTGGTAGCCCTCTGGTAAATTCAGATACAAAAGCTACCAGGTACCTATTTACCGCTAGGTGAATAGCGGCATCAGGTGTTAGGTTGTGCATGCAGGTATAACTCTCCACCACTGCTCACAGGTTGGGGTATGGGGTCCACTGTCACTCGCAGGATAAGAATCAAGGAGGTGCAAGATAAATGAATTAATATAAAGAAAATCTTGCCTTAGTCGGGGATTTAACTCGGATACATTGGAATGTGAACTGACTACAATCCCTCATTAAAAGTGAAATTCATTACACAATGTTGTTAAAAGTTAAATTCTTTGTAAAACAGCCTTGTACATATATTATTCATTAACATTAAGACGGTATACACAGCAATGTGGTGCTATACTATTTTGACAGTCAAAACAAGATCTAACGACGCGGTGCACAACGGCGCGTGTGCCACATCTCATGTCAACACTTTACCGATTGCTGTCAAAGAGCACTTAATGCGTAAACTCTTAACTTATCAGAAGAATAACGAGACGTTAATCTTTCACCTCGCGTGAATCGAATAATCATTATCATTTATTATACAGTTATTATTGACAACTTAGACCGGCATTAGAATTAGCACTACAGGCGCGGAACTGGCCCCTTCCCGCCCTTCCTCTGGGCGGGAAGGGGCCAGTTCTGTTCTTGTAGTTGGTGAGGGAAGTCGTGCTACCGGCCGCTGACTCCACCAACGATTTAATCTACCCAATAACTTTCAATTGCGAAGTGTTTACAAACTTATTCATAACCAGTAAATTAAATTACTCAAAAGTGAGGAGAAAAGAAACGCTGCAGCCGACCATATTGAACTTTATCATTGACTAAAGATGACACGAATTCTTGTTAAACATTCTCAGTGTTCCCATACGACCTTTATTTTGGACTTATGGGATATTAACATTAAATTAAAGACATGTATGATCTTTGATGTCATACACGAGCACTTGAGCCAACACCACCACCGCATAACGCGTCCACTAGACGAACTCTACACGGTAAGGTAAGTCCTGTTTTACCTTTCAGTTTAACGTTACATTTCAAGCATTGTTTTACACTTAGACCAACACTACCAACTGGCCAGAGAGGAATATGACGTATTGAGGCGTCTTTTGTTACGCCGAGGAGGCGTGGAAGGTCGGTAACTAGATAATTAGGCTATTCAGGAATTGTGTGACCTATATTGAGGGTCAATATATTGCCTGTGTAATGATTCACGGAGACGTAATGCACCAAGTATGGTATACTGTAGTATATTTGTACTGTGTACACTTGTTTGTGAGCTCCTTGAGGGACTTTTAATAGAAGAGGGTAGAAAATTTGCAGTCCCCGTGGCGTAGTGGTAAGACACTCGCCTGGCGCTTTACGAGCACTTTGGTCTGGGTTCGTATCCTGGCCGGGGAGGATTGACTTGCCGCCAATCCCTAACTGTAGCCTCTGTTCACCCAGCAGTGAATGGGTACCTGGTTGTTGAACGATTTGGCGGGTCGTATTCCAGGGAAAATTAGGATTAAGGATTTGCCCGAAACGCTATGCGTGCTAGTGGCTTTACAACCATGTAGCAACTCTTGTATATGTACATACATATAATAGCCGTAGTGTTTCGTTTTTATATGTATTTTATTCTATAAACTTGAATCAAGGAACAACAGATTTTGTTGTAATTGCTTGTATGTGACCTAATAAAATAAACGCTACGCGTACTAGTGGCTGTACAAGAATGTAAGAACTCTTGTATATATCAATAAAAAAAAACTACTGTATCACGTCACTGTCACGTAACTACCTAGGACGCTCTGCTATGAGAGAAACTTCTACAACCCGGACCAACCAGGTTGTTGTTATGTGGGCCTGCGGGCCGCTCCCAGCAACAACAGTCTGTTGGGCCAAGCTTTCCCAGGTCAAACCTGGCCCCAAGCCGGACTTGGAGAATAGAAAAACTCCCAGAAACCCGTCCAGGTAAGATAAAGGTAAGAAATCACATTTAATATCTCTTATTTTCATATATTAATGTTCACATATTGTACATGCGTATTCATATTCTTGTTGACGTATGATGTTACATCATCATATTATTGTTGATGATGTAATACAATGAAATCAGACTGTTTACTGGCATTAGCGGCTGTATAGCCACGGATCCGAATTCAATGAAATGGACACATAAGCGTTCAATACATAATATCAAGTCAATGGTGGTTTAATTTAATACATAGCATATAGTAGTCAGGAAGTGTTGGTGTGGAGTGTATCTTAAAAATTAAATTAATAAAACGACTCGTAAAATTTCACGCATTTCAAAAAACTTAACAGCTATCAACGAGTTTAATCATACAATTAATATTATGTTTCCTGAAACTAAGCTTTCTCTAAAATATACGTGTGGAAATGTGAAATCACGGGGGAGGGGGGGGGGGGGGGGGGGTAGAAATAGCCTAGCTGCTCTATCCCTTTGAGATGTGTTTTTTCTTGTCTCAATAAACATACTTGAATTTGAATTTGAACAACTTAATTGTCTACTCTCGAGGAGTTTCTGGTAACAAATCTGGTAAATTTTATTTTCTTATTTCAACAATTTTAAAATTTAAATTTTGTTGAAATCCACTCTTTTGAGTTTATGAAGAAAATATATTTAAGTGAAAAACCATTACAACTAGTACGTTGATTATATATTTGTATATTCGTTAAATATTAATTGATCTTTAAATCTTTTTTTATTGAAAAAAAGAGTCCGTTTTTTAACACTAGAATATATGCTCATTATGAATGACAATTATTTGTTATTTCTTGGCTTCATCTGGAAGCCAAATTGCGAGTATATAATTAATAGGCTTCCTGTTGGGTTATGGGGCTGAGGCTGACTGTATTTAACATTAAAACTGAAGAACGTAATGTCAAGCTGAAGAGGGGATTGTAAATGTGGGCCCATTTATAGAACGTACTTTGATATAGGATACAAAAAATATAGGATATATTGATATATGACTGCATTATCAAGGTTTGAGTATATGGTTTGGAGGAGACTTAAAGGCAGCTCAGACGTTGAGATGTAAGTCTTGACCGAATCATGTACTCAGTCAGACCTTGATATGCACTCAGGAGAATGCGAAAGACTTGGTGTAGTTCAAATCTTTACATACTATACATAAATACATAAGTGTGGGTTTCTTATCCTACTATTATGTCTGCGATAAGACGTTACCATTAGTTACGTACCTTGATCTTGTTGACCCAAAACTGGTGGTTCTCCTGAAGGTGTTGAGTCTGGAGGCAGAAGATCTTGCGCGTGCGGCCGCTGGTGTGCGTGGCGGTGTCAGACTCGCTGGTGGCCGGGTCCTCCTCGTCCTCTTCCTCCTCCTCCACGTCCTCATTGTTGATCTCGAGGTTGAGTTCATGGCCGACCTCGTCGTCCTCGCCCGGTTCCAGCCACACCCCGGGCATGAGGCCAGCCTCGCCGTAGGCGTTGCAGAGGGGCGCCACCAGGTGATTGATGAAGGACTCCTGCAGCTTGGAGAGCTGCGGGTTGGACCGGTCCATGTATGGTGACACGGGCAGCCCCAGCGCCGCCTCCTCGTCCCCTGAAGTTATGTTTGAGTTTAGACCACCTTACCTTGTGGTGTTTTCGGGGCTTAGGGTCCCCGCGGCCCGGTCGTCGACCAGGCCTCCTCTGGCAATATTTATGGCAGTGGCAACATTTCATATACACACTAGGGGGACATGACAATCTGGAGTTTTCATATATGAAATGATGTCCTTGTCTGCAAGTGCTGAAATTACGGGAAATCTTTAAAAAAAACGAGTGGCCAATTTTAGCAGGATCAAGCGAACACTGGTCGTGATTCCTAAATGATTTATTTTTGTTATTAAAATACACCTAACCTTATCAAGCCTAACTTAACGTTATTTTACAGTTTAGCAATTAGAATCCTCCTCTTGGGATTGCCATCTCTTGGGTGGCTTAATCTTTATCAATCATCAATTTGCTTATCACGATCCAATTATGTGCGAAACGCCTGGGTACGATTTGACCATACCCCTGTCAGGCCTACTTGCCCCCTTTCCCCTACATCCCTCTTAATCTCCTGGTTAAGCCAATATACCTTGTTCGTAGAACTCCTCAGCGATTCTTGATGTCCACTGCGTGTGTATGTCAATGGCCTTACACGGCCCATTGATATCAGCCAGCTTGATACACATCTCTAGAGCCAGCATCCGGTCTGTCTCAGAGTTCCAGTCCAGGCCGGGCGCATCCGGCTCGTTCGCCTGGAGGATAACATACATAGCATAAGTATGGAGAGAAAGCGCTAAGTACACGGAAGGGCTATGAGGACGAAGGGAAGGAACGGTGCTCGACTTCTTGAATCGTCGGGGATCGAACACCGACCTGCAAGAAGCGAGGTCGTCGCTCTATCAACCAATCCAAGGAAAAAGATGGTGGTGGAAGGTGATTTGAGAACAAGGGAAGAAGCTCATTACACATTTGTTGGTCAATTTATCAATTTAAAATTTTAGTTATTCAAGTGTTGGGACTTGACTGGGGACCCCACCAGTATACAGGCCAATACAATGCTATAAACCCTTGGAGTTTAAGGAATATAATCAACAATGCTCTTCGAGTACATTGATCATTTGACCCATTACCTAAGTGTAACATTCCTCCCGCGTCATTAACTCTTGACCTCCATCTAATCATTAATCCTAGACACAGAATATGGTGCCCCATGGCGCTCTTACCTTGGCATTAAACTCAGCCAGGATCTCGAAGTGCCTCTTGAGGTCGGTGGCGAGGATGGCCTCAATGACGAGAAACCTGAACCTCTTGAACTCAGCCCTGTCGAGGTGCGTCAGGAAATTGTACTCGGGCTTGGAGAGGAAGAGCGACCAGGCGGCCGCCGCGTGGTGGTTCTCCAACACGCTCCGGTCATTGTACAGCACCGCCTGAAGCACGGGTGATAAGTTGTTGGTGTGGGGGGTGGTGGGCAGGTGCTGTATTGTAGGGGTGGCCAAGGGTGTTGAGGAAGGGTCACCAAGGTGATGGTGTGGGGGAGTGACCGGGTGATGGTGTGGGGAAGTGACCAGGTGATGGTGTGGGGGGGAGTGACCGGATGATGGTGTGGGGGGGAGTGACCGGGTGATGGTGTGGGGAAGTGACCAGGTGATGGTGTGGGGGGGAGTGACCGGGTGATGGTGTGGGGGGGAGTGACCGGGTGATGGTGTGGGGGGGAGTGACCAGGTAATGGTGTGGGGGGGAGTGACCAGGTGATGGTGTGGGGGGGAGTGACCGGGTGATGGTGTGGGGGGGAGTGACCGGGTGATGGTGTGGGGGGGAGTGACCAGGTGATGGTGTGGGGGGGAGTGACCGGGTGATGGTGTGGGGGGGAGTGACCGGGTGATGGTGTGGGGGGGAGTGACCGGGTGATGGTGTGGGGGGGGAGTGACCAAATGGTTTAATCAGAGGCGAAAAAACCACTTTAATAGAAAACATTTCCAAGGTGAAATGCACAAGACTGTTACACGAAATACAAAAGAGTTCACTTATACCTTGTTGAACTTTTGCAGATAACAAGTTCTTACGAACTTGCTTGAATCCTATAGTCCTAACTGCACAACCAACATCCTCTCCTAAACGTGTAATTAATGCACCTGTAAACGACCCACCATCAGGAGAGACAGTCCTGTGGAATGTTCGTGCCGCCATCAGGAGGGTCCTGTGGAGCATTTTACTACCGTCAGGAAAGACAGTCCTGTGGAACGTTATTACCACCAGCAGGAGGGTCCTGTGGAGCATTTTACTACCGCCAGGAAAGACAGTCCTGTGGAACGTTATTACCACCAGCAGGAGGGTCCTGTGGAGCGTTAGTACCACCAGCAGGAGGGTCCTGTGGAGCGTTAGTACCACCAGCAGGAGGATCCTGTGGAGCGTTAGTACCACCAGCAGGAGGGTCCTGTGGAGCGTTAGTACCACCAGCAGGAGGGTCCTGTGGAGCGTTAGTACCACCACCACCACCAGCAGCAGCAGGAGGAACACCGACCTGCGGAGCGTTAGTAGTGACCAGGAAGGCGTTGGTTCGCCCCGGGTGATCGAAGTCGTGCATGGCGGCCGCGGTGTAGAGCGCCATCAGCTCCAGCGCCGGCAGGTTGGCGCCAAGGATGCCGTAAGTGTCTTCAGCAGTGAAGCTCTGACGGTGGACCAGCCGTGGCGAGCCCATCGCCTCGTCTGCAGGAGCACCAGCAGGAAGGTCAAGTAGGGTCAGTGCCTTGGATTAACATTTATTCAACAAAATATAATATATTTCAAATAGCAGTCATTTATAATGCGATGAGTGAAAACAGTCAAATCGTAAAATATCAGCAAATGTCACATTAATAATAATATGAAAATGATAAAGTTATAACAAGTAAAAATGATGTCAGTAAGGGAATTATCAGGAGGGAGAGAGCTTATCCTATACCACTGGATAGCACTTTGTAAGGATACGAGGACAAGGATCAGGGGTAGGATGGATAGAAGGAGCGTTGCCTAACCACTTAGGCAACGTTACCACTTAAACCAGATTGTAGGGGATCGAACAGTGACCTGCAAGAATAACGGCGAGGACGCCGTTGTACTGATTATTACTGCGTTGGAACGGATTTTGATACAATAATGAGCAAACGAGCAGGAGGAAATGTTCAAATAAAGGAACACTCATTTGGAATGTGTTAGTGTCCCTAAAGAGGACTCGAAGTCGCCTTTAGGAAGTCTTTAAAGAGGACTCGAAGTCGCCTTTAGGAAGTCTTTAAAGAGGACTCGAAGTCGCCTTTAGGAAGTCTTTAAAGAGGACTCGAAGTCGCCTTTAGGAAGTCTTTAAAGAGGACTCGAAGTCGCCTTTAGGAAGTCTTTAAAGAGGACTCGAAGTCGCCTTTAGGAAGTCTTTAAAGAGGACTCGAAGTCGCCTTTAGGAAGTCTTTAAAGAGGACTCGAAGTCGCCTTTAGGAAGTCTTTAAAGAGGACTCATAGTCGCCTTGTTGGAATCCCTAAAGAGGATTCGAAGTCACCTTCTGGTAGTCTCTAAAGACGACTCGATGTCTGCTTCTGAGGGCTGGCTGCTGACGTCTCTTTATACAGTATCTCTGACGGATACTTCAGCTCCGTCAAGGAAAAAGGGAATTGTCAGTAATACCATTAATGGTGAACAGTAAAGTCGTGTCTAAGTTTCTACAGTGAAAAGAGGGGGGACCTACTGCATGGGTGACAGCTTCTCCCCCGCATATCAACCTACCCTGGCTTTGCGCCCTGGAGAGGCCATTCCAGACCGACAACCAGAGCACAACTCTACGATCTCCTGAGACTGATGGATGCCTACCACGACCATCTATCTATTGGCCTCGACGGGGACAGGAAGCCGGAGGTCTTGGATAGGGGAGGGAGGGGAGTGCGGAGTGGATACTTACCGTGCCTGTTGGAGGTGTCAGTGTCCGGGGGCAGCATGATGAAGCCGGGTATGGGCTGGGAGGTGAGGTAGTAGACGGCGTGCAGTACGTCTGACGCGTGGGTCGCGTTGTGGTCTGTGGGCACTAAAGTCTTAGCTCACACGGAGGGATGGGTGGGTGGGGGTCTTAGTTCACACGGAGGGATGGGTGGGTGGGGGTCTTAGTTCACACGGGGGGGGATGGGTGGGTGGGGGTCTTAGTTCACACGGGGGATGGGTGGGTGGGGGTCTTAGTTCACACGGGGGGATGGGTGGGTGGGGGTCTTAGTTCACACGGGGGGATGGGTGGGTGGGGGTCTTAGTTCACACGGGGGGATGGGTGGGTGGGGGTCTTAGCTCACACGGGGGAATGGGAGGTGGGGGAGGTCTTAGTTTACTTCATGCCTCTGTTCACCTAGTAGTAAATAGATACCCTGAAATTAAGCAACCTGTGAGTTGCGTCCTGGATCTAGAACGCAACTCACAAGTTGCGTCCCATCGCTGCCACCATTGCAACGTATCAGGAATAACGTAGAAAGAAACTGAATAATAAGTAAATGTGTGAGGGAGATAGAGAGGTGGGAGGAGTAAGGAGGTAGAGAGGTGTAAGAGGTAGGGAGATGTGGGAGGTAGAGAGGAATGAGAGAGGAGTGGTCAAGGGAAAGTTTAAAAAGAGGCGGAGAGACTGAGATCAAGGAGGAGATTTGAGAAGTAGAAAGTAGAAAAGGTAGAAGGGTAGCTTTCACCATTCCATTCTAAACTCAGTACATCCAAGGCAAGAAATGTAACTTGTCTGTACTTTAAGCTGTTATCAAATGCTAGCATGTAACTGTATATTATAATCTTAAACCCAGTAAGATCAGAGTTCTCCACACTCTAGCTTGCAATATATCAGAAAAATCCAAGATCTAGGGAACACAATTAAAGTCAGATTAAAAAGTAAGTTAATTAAGTATATATTTAACATGATAAGTATCATAATTCAGGCAATTTAACTTAATGTTCACTATGTCAAGATTAATATACAATGTGAGTCACCACACAAGACATTGAGACCACTACGGATCTCTGCCCCTGAAATCACACAACACCTTCAGTTGGAAACACCAAATTTATCAACTTAACGTTCAACTCACTAAGCCTCTGAGCCTAAGTTGGATAAGGGGGAGGGGGGGTCTACAGTTGACAGGCAGAGACCCCTTTCTGGCCTGGAGAGGCCAGTTTGGCAGCTGGAGCCTCGAGAACTCGCTCCTTCAATCCTCTGTGTCTGCTCTCTGCCGTCTCTCTCGAATGTACAGTTCCATGGATATTTATGGGGAGCCTTGGAGCTAGCTCCGTCTACTAAGTAGATAGCCCCAGGCCATCTACCTACTACCCCTTAAACGGCGGCTTGTTTGAAATACATACCCGGCTACCTGTCTGCAATTATCAGCTTAGCAGAAGCAAGGTCAATTTATACGACCTGACCCCTGGTTGATACCTGGTTGATGGGGTTCTGGGAGTCCTTCTACTCCCCAAGAGCGGCCCGCAGGCCCACATACCCACCACAGCCCGGTTGGTCCGGCACTCCTTGAAGGAAACAATCTAGTTTCCTCTTGAAGATGTCCACGGTAGCTCCTGTAATATTTCTGATGCTCGCTGGTAGGACTTTGAACAACCGTGGACCTCTGATGTTCATACAGTCAACTGTATCCCCTGGTCAACTTGTAGTTATTAAGACTCTAGAGGTGCGAGTTTTTAATTGCTAAGTGTCAGACAATCCGGCGCCTCAAATATAATGTATGACTGTCTCTTGTTCTATGTGAAATATTAACTAAACACCTTTATGGTGTTCCAATAAGGTATGAAGAAGGGAGAGGGGAGGTATACTCACAAGGTATGTCTCTGTACCCCAGCTCGAGAGCGTGGAAGTAATTGAGGAACTGCTTGGTGGGGATCCTGAAGGTCTCGAACAGCCCCACCTCCGTAAACACCCGATAACACAGCTGTTGGGGAGAACATGTGGGATAACACGGCATTATTTACTATTTGTGCCTATAAGATTTAGCTGTTAGCTCTTGGGCCCCGCCTTGCTAACAGTCGGCTGTCTAATGTACCGACTCTCGACCTATTTTTATTTCTATAATATCTGCTACAACTCTCTCTCTCTCTCTCTCTCTCTCTCTCTCTCTCTCTCTCTCTCTCTCTCTCTCTCTCTCTCTCTCTCTCTCTCTCTCTCTCTCTCTCTCTCTCTCTCTCCCTCTCTCCCTCTCTCCCTCTCTCTCTCTCTCTCTCTCTCTCTCTCTCTCTCTCTCTCTCTCTCTCTCTCTCTCTCTCTCTCTCTCTCTCTCTCTCAGACATCCCCAGGATGAAGCCCGTAGCAGCTGTCTAACTCACAGGTACCTATTTACTGCTAGGTGAACAGCGTCATCAGGTAAACAAAAACTCTCCCTATTTGTTTCTGCCTCTGCCTGAAATCAAACCCGGGTCCTTAGGACTACGACCCCCGAATCACACGGGGGATTCACATCACATTCACACTCCAGATGATCTATCCTCTACGGTCTAGTGTCTTGGCATATATCATATATGTACTTATTAATCAGCCAAGTAGTGACTAGAAGCAATAAGTCATATATGTACTGTCATGTGCGAGAGCGGTTGGGCACTACCACTCACTTGGCTGAGGATGAGCTGGCCGGCCGCGTCGAGGAGGGAGAAAACGGGATAGTCCCACTCGGAGATGCGGTTGAGGAGGGGGTGCTCCTGTAAATAGTCGAGGTTGTAGATGGCTCCGTCTTGCTCGAGTGCCAGCGATCCTCTGGAGCCCTCAGCCACCTGTTACAAAGGAGAGTTATACCACCCCGAAATTATCATAATAATTCCCGTTGGCGGGGACAGGAAGCCTGTACACATAGATGTCCCACCCCTCCCCCACCTCCTCCCTCTCCTCTTGATTCCATCTTAGGGCATTAATATTCATAGATTCCTAACGTTGTTGTGATTTCATTGTGCATCACCTGGATGAATCAACAGGCAATGGAAACCTGACATATGATGGAGAGGCGTGTATTGACCGGGTTGTGGCTGTATGAATGGTCATCACTAAACATGGTGTCTGTATGAATGATCATCAATATACACTGTATCCATATGAATGTTCTTCAATATACAGAGTGTCCGTATGAATCCTTTTTCGAAACAGCAATATTTACACACAAATGTAACTTGAGAGAGATAAGATGACAGTCTGAAAGAAGCGCTAAGCCAGTTCGATTATAAACACTACTTGGAAGGCATAAGATGGACACGGAGCTGGGATATGATGGGAAGGGATGGTACCCAACCCGTTGGATCACTTGAGGATCGAACGCCGACTTGCAAGAAGCGAGGCCGCCCCTTTACCGACCAGTCCAAGTGGTTTTCAGCCACAATTAAATGGCTGGAAACATATAACCCAACCCACACATTAGAATGAAAGGGTTTCGGTTCGTTCTGGACCTCCTTATCAAGTCCTGGACTTGATAAAAACTTGATATCAAGTCTAGGACACTTATCAAGTCCTGCACCGAGATCCTGAACTTATCAAGTCATTATGAAGTTGGGTTATTTGTTTCAGCCACGTTATTGTGACTTAAATTCTCTTCAGAGTGTTTCAGGTTGATTTTCTTTAACCTAGAATTGCCACGTCGAAGACGGCCACGTTTATCATCTGATTTAGCTTCCTTCTTCACCGGTCCAACCTGGAGACCTTCTTAGTTTGGGGTTCTGCTTATTTGCATCTTTGTCAGGAGGCCCGTTAGTTCAGCTCTGTTCCTCACTCTCCAGTCATCTTTGTTGGCTCTTTATGGTTCCCTCACTCCTATTGTGTGTGTGTGTGTGTGTGTGTGTGTGTGTGTGTGTGTGTGTGTGTGTGTGTGTGTGTGTGTGTGTGTGTGTGCTCAACACCATCCATCTGCACACAATGAGGTCATTGTGATAGGGGGTTTCGGGATATGTAACATAAAGTTCGATATATTCTTACCTCGTTCAATGGGACTTGGGTCGTTGGGCTCATTTGTTCTTCGGTCTCCACCTTCTCTTCTTCCTCCTCCTGCTCCTCGACCACAGCATCGGCCACCTCGGCCGCGGCCGCGAGTCTCACTCGGCCAACACCCAGAGCTTCCTCGCTCGTCTCTATCGAGCTGGGCGAATCGGAGCTCTCATAGTCCGAGGTGGCCACTCGTAGTCCGAGTCTTTGTTGCACTACACTGGCATTGGCTGGATGTGAATCGTCATTTCTGATTTCTGTTTGTTTAGAGGACAACGCGTGAGTTTCAGTAGCGTTGACACGCGCACTCTCACTACACTGGCATTCACAGAGTTCAGAGTCCAAATGGTCTTCTTTCTGGTGACAAGGCCCGTCAGAGGTGTCATTCTGCGTCCGGGTGCAGTCGTCAGACAGTACCTCACACACGTGCTGGTTGGGCAGCTTCTGGAGGCGGGTTAAGCGGTCTGAGTACGCCCCTGGCTTATGGTGGGTGTCGTGGAGGCCCCGAGCTACTCGGTCCAAATGGTTGACGTCGTAGTCCCCCAACGGGTGCAGGGAGCACACAGTCTGCCGCTCGCGGACTGCCGACCTCTTTGCTCCGTCCTGGTAGAGGGCGGTGGTGGAGTAGGAGCGGTTCTTGGAGCCAGTGCAGTTGGGATCCAGTCGGGACTCGAGGCAACAGGCGTGCGTCGGACTGCCGCATGGCGTCACATCTGCTGAAGAAAAGAGGAAGGTCAGTAGCTGTTGTCAAGGAAGGCTGACAGTGACCTCACACCTGGAGTATGTCAGTCGTTCAGGAGCAAATTGTCAGTAACTTGATGTGGGGAAATGTGAGACACTTTGACTTCAGAACCTAACCCTTACCCGAGAATGTTTGTGGAAGATCTGCTGGGTCGCCCACATGGGTCGCCCACATGGGTCGACCACATGGATCGACCACATGGATCGACCACATGCTGGAGAGAAGCTGGGGTCACACAAGATATCACAGCTGATATCTTGCTGTGATATCACTGTGTATCCTGCTACTATACTTTAATACGTGACTTCGCTGCGTGTGTGTGTATTATTTGTGCCTGCAGGATCGAGCTGCTTAGCTCTTGGACCCCGCCTTTCTGACCGTTGCTTGTCTGTCCTCTGTCCGTTCCTCTATCATATCTACTACATATATTTCTCTCTAACACACCCACACATCCCAGGATGCATCCCGTAGTATCTACCTAACTCCCAGATACTTTTATTATTGCTAGGTGAACAGGTGCACCAGGTGAGAGAAACTGCCGATTTGTTTCTACCTGGAATCGAACCCGGCCCCATAGGACCACGGCTCCCGAGCGCTGTTCACCCGCCGCAAATATATAGGCCTATACCCTACAGCGAAATGTACTTAAAAGTTGTATTCGCTGTAAAAATATGCGCATTTCTAAAACAAATGAAGAGGGCTACAATCCGGCACCAGTTTTATGGTTCGCCCAGGATTAACCAATGAGCGTGAAGATGCTTCCGTTAGTGACCAATGAGCGTGAAGAGGCTTCCGTTAGTGACCAATGAGCGTGAAGAGGCTTCCGTTAGTGACCAATGAGCGTGAAGATGCCTCCCCCGGTGACCAATGAGCGTGAAGATGCCTCCCCCGGTGACCAATGAGCGTGAAGATGCCTCCCCCGGTGACCAATGAGCGTGAAGATGCCTCCCCCGGTGACCAATGAGCGTGAAGATGCTTCCGTTAGTGACCAATGAGCGTGAAGATGCCTCCCCCGGTGACCAATCAGCTTGAAGATGCTTCCCCCGGTGACCAATGAGCGTGAAGATGCCTCCCCCGGTGACCAATCAGCGCTAGGGAAGCGCGGCAACACCTCAGTTGTACAGTGTTGCCTACTTGCTCTTGAAATTGCCTCATTATAAAAGTTAAGAGCGAGGCTTGATAATGAATATTGGCGTTGAATATTAATTACGACCTCGTACGCAGTAAGATCATCATGCAGGTTAGGTTAGGTTAGGTTGGGTCTCGTCAGCGGCGCTTCATATATTGTGTCTTTGAGTTTCACAGCTGATTATAGAATACAGTGAACCTGGTTGTTGTTGTTGTAGCAAGTGTGTGGTTGTTGTTAGTGATGATGTAGGTGTTGTTCTTGTGGAACTTGCTTGTGAAGTTGTCGAAACTTGCCTCGACAGGTTCAGCTTCAGAAGTTGTTTTTTGTTGGAAATTAAATTTTATTGAGGTTTTTGGCAGTTTTTTCGTATATGTGTGTGTGTTTACTATTTGTGTTTACTGTTTGTGTCTGCAGAATCGAGCTATTAGCTCTTGGTCAAATTAGACAGATTGTCTTTCTAAGCAATCTAGTTCCTTAGTTGTTTCCTCTATTATGTCCAAACTACATATTTCTTTCTAACACACACACACACACACACACACACACACACACACACACACACACACACACACACACACACACACACACACACACACACACACACACACACCCTAACTCTTCTGTCTTCCAGCGAAGTGAGGTTTAATTCCCGTAGTCTCTCCTCGTAGCTCATACCTCTCAGCTCGGGTACTAGTCTGGTGGCAAACCTTTGAACCTTTTCAAGGATAAGACTAAACTGGAAAAGATTCAAAGGTTTGCCACCAGACTAGTACCCGAGCTGAGAGGTATGAGCTACGAGGAGAGACTACGGGAATTAAACCTCACTTCGCTGGAAGACAGAAGAGTTAGGGGGGACATGATCACCACATTCAAGATTCTGAAGGGGATTGATAGGGTAGATAAAGACAGTCTATTTAACACAAGGGGAACACGCACAAGGGGACACAGGTGGAAACTGAGTGCCCAAATGAGCCACAGAGATATTAGAAAGAACTTTTTTAGTGTCAGAGTGGTTGACAAATGGAATGCATTAGGGGGTGATGTGGTGGAGGCTGACTCCATACACAGTTTCAAGTGTAGATATGACAGAGCCCGATAGGCTCAGGAATCTGTACACCTGTTGATTGACGGTTGAGAGGCGGGACCAAAGAGCCAGAGCTCAACCCCCGCAAACACAACTAGGTGAGTACAACTAGGTGAGTACACACACACATACACACACACACACACACACACATCCACAGGAAGCAGCCCCTAGCAGCTGTCTAACTCCCAGGTACCTATTTAATCCCAGATGCACATGTTCACCTAATGCCTTTGGTGAACAGAGGCATCAGGGGTGAAAGAAAATGCTCCTTTGTTCACGCAGCCGCTAGGCCCCTGTGTGTGTGTGTGTGTGTGTGTGTGTGTGTGTGTGTGTGTGTGTGTGTGTGTGTGTGTGTGTGTGTGTGTGTGTACGCGCGCGCAATAATAAAAATAATAACAGACAGAAATATTAAAATAAATAATAATACTAAACATACAAAATATAGCTAATAATCGTGAGAGTAAAAATATTAATTTAAAAATAAATACACATGCACAAATATCGATAATTCAGATATTAAGTTTTTATCTATACCATAACTAACGTTGTTCATACGTCATGGCAGCGTTATGACAAGCTACCACACGCGTACTGAAATACGACGAGGCTTTTAGCGTGTTCACGGATCGTTAGCGTGATGTTGTAGAGATTAGTATGTTGATACAGTGTGTGACGGGTTGACTTGGGGTGAAATTATATGAAGACTTAGTTCATGATTGTGGGCAGACTTAGCTCATGATTGTGGGCAGACTTAGCTCATGATTGTGGGCAGACTTAGCTCATGATTGTGTGCAGACTTAGCTCATGATTGTGGGAAGACTTAGCTCATGATTGTGGGCAGACTTAGCTCATGATTGTGGGAAGACTTAGCTCATGATTGTGGGAAGACTTAGCTCATGATTGTGGGCAGACTTAGCTCATGATTGTGTGCAGACTTAGCTCATGATTGTGGGCAGACTTAGTTCATGATTGTGGGCAGACTTAGCTCATGATTGTGGGCAGATTTAGCTCATGATTGTGGGCAGACTTTGCTCATGATTGTGGGCAGACTTAGTTCATGATTGTGGGCAGACTTAGCTCATGATTGTGGGCAGATTTAGCTCATGATTGTGGGCAGACTTAGCTCATGATTGTGGGCAGACTTAGTTCATGATTGTGGGCAGACTTAGCTCATGATTGTGGGCAGATTTAGCTCATGATTGTGGGCAGACTTTGCTCATGATTGTGGGCAGACTTAGTTCATGATTGTGGGCAGACTTAGCTCATGATTGTGGGCAGATTTAGCTCATGATTGTGGGCAGACTTAGCTCATGATTGTGGGCAGATTTAGCTCATGATTGTGGGCAGACTTAGCTCATGATTGTGGGCAGATTTAGCTCATGATTGTGGGCAGACTTAGCTCATGATTGTGGGCAGATTTAGCTCATGATTGTGGGCAGACTTAGTTCATGATTGTGGGCAGACTTAGCTCATGATTGTGGGCAGATTTAGCTCATGATTGTGGGCAGACTTTGCTCATGATTGTGGGCAGACTTAGTTCATGATTGTGGGCAGACTTAGCTCATGATTGTGGGCAGATTTAGCTCATGATTGTGGGCAGACTTAGCTCATGATTGTGGGCAGACTTAGCTCATGATTGTGTGCAGACTTTGCTCATGATTGTGGGCAGACTTAGCTCATGATTGTGGGCAGACTTAGCTCATGATTGTGGGCAGACTTAGCTCATGATTGTGTGCAGACTTAGCTCATGATTGTGGGAAGACTTAGCTCATGATTGTGGGCAGACTTAGCTCATGATTGTGGGAAGACTTAGCTCATGATTGTGGGAAGACTTAGCTCATGATTGTGGGCAGACTTAGCTCATGATTGTGTGCAGACTTAGCTCATGATTGTGGGCAGACTTAGTTCATGATTGTGGGCAGACTTAGCTCATGATTGTGGGCAGATTTAGCTCATGATTGTGGGCAGACTTTGCTCATGATTGTGGGCAGACTTAGTTCATGATTGTGGGCAGACTTAGCTCATGATTGTGGGCAGATTTAGCTCATGATTGTGGGCAGACTTAGCTCATGATTGTGGGCAGACTTAGTTCATGATTGTGGGCAGACTTAGCTCATGATTGTGGGCAGATTTAGCTCATGATTGTGGGCAGACTTTGCTCATGATTGTGGGCAGACTTAGTTCATGATTGTGGGCAGACTTAGCTCATGATTGTGGGCAGATTTAGCTCATGATTGTGGGCAGACTTAGCTCATGATTGTGGGCAGATTTAGCTCATGATTGTGGGCAGACTTAGCTCATGATTGTGGGCAGATTTAGCTCATGATTGTGGGCAGACTTAGCTCATGATTGTGGGCAGATTTAGCTCATGATTGTGGGCAGACTTAGTTCATGATTGTGGGCAGACTTAGCTCATGATTGTGGGCAGATTTAGCTCATGATTGTGGGCAGACTTTGCTCATGATTGTGGGCAGACTTAGTTCATGATTGTGGGCAGACTTAGCTCATGATTGTGGGCAGATTTAGCTCATGATTGTGGGCAGACTTAGCTCATGATTGTGGGCAGACTTAGCTCATGATTGTGTGCAGACTTTGCTCATGATTGTGGGCAGACTTAGCTCATGATTGTGGGCAGACTTAGCTCATGATTGTGTGCAGACTTAGCTCATGATTGTGGGAAGACTTAGCTCATGATTGTGGGCAGACTTAGCTCATGATTGTGGGAAGACTTAGCTCATGATTGTGGGAAGACTTAGCTCATGATTGTGGGCAGACTTAGCTCATGATTGTGTGCAGACTTAGCTCATGATTGTGGGCAGACTTAGTTCATGATTGTGGGCAGACTTAGCTCATGATTGTGGGCAGATTTAGCTCATGATTGTGGGCAGACTTTGCTCATGATTGTGGGCAGACTTAGTTCATGATTGTGGGCAGACTTAGCTCATGATTGTGGGCAGATTTAGCTCATGATTGTGGGCAGACTTAGCTCATGATTGTGGGCAGACTTAGCTCATGATTGTGTGCAGACTTTGCTCATGATTGTGGGCAGACTTAGCTCATGATTGTGGGCAGACTTAGCTCATGATTGTGTGCAGACTTAGCTCATGATTGTGGGAAGACTTAGCTCATGATTGTGGGCAGACTTAGCTCATGAGTGTGTGCAGACTTAGCTCATGATTGTGTGCAGACTTAGCTCATGATTGTGGGAAGACTTAGCTCATGATTGTGGGAAGACTTAGCTCATGATTGTGGGCAGACTTAGCTCATGATTGTGTGCAGACTTAGCTCATGATTGAGTGCAGACTTATCTCATGACTGAGTACATACTTAGCTCACAATTCAACCCGTCCTCCTAATAACACGTCGCATTTTGACGTACACTCTAAGGCCAAAAAACCGTCATACCAGAAAATAGAAGCGGCTCTGGAAATTGACCTACTCTCCCGTTTTCTGTTTTAGGTTCTCTGGTAAGTTAGGTTAAGGGGGCACTTGAGTACGACAGTTTCTCGACGTTGGGGAACCGTTAGGAGGACGGGCTGTATGATTATGTGTACAATAATTAGATGTTACGAGAATTACACAAAATACAATGAATTTTGTGAATACACAGAATATAATGCTTTTTAAGCGTTATACTACTGAAGAATTGGTATATTAGTAACCCTACAGGAAGGAACGTGGCCAGGATTATTCAAACATTAAAGTGTCCCCTTTTACGAAACCTTTACATCCTTTATCGTGGCTTAATCTGTATTTAACACGTTTGAGAGCTTCGTAACGTAGCAACCTAATGTTATTATTGTTATAGAGAAACTCGTGGTGCTTCGGTGCTCAAAAGCTGCTTGGTAAATGTTAACTAAGCTCTCATGATGGAGGAGAGATGTACGGGTTTCGTTAGTGGGTGCGTCGGTGCTTGAATGATTCCTGACCCCGGGTATGTTAGTGGGGTTATACTACTGAAGAACTGATGTGTTACTAGCATTAGTTATGGCGAGGCGAGTGGTATAGCAGATAGTTCTGATATAACACACACACACACACACACACACACACACACACACACACACACACACACACACACACACACACACACACACACACACACATACACACACATACACACACTGACCAAAGAGCCAGAGCTCAACCCCCGCAAGCACAATTAGGTGAGTACACACACACACACACACACACACACACACACACACACACACACACACACACAACCGCGCTCACGTACACCCCCCCCCCACACACAAACACACACACACACGCACACACACCCACACACACACACACACACACACACACACACACACACACACACACACACACACACACACACACACACACACAACCGCACTCACGTACACCCCCCCACACACAAACACACACACACACGCACACACACCCACACACACACACACACACACACACACACACACACACACACACACACACACACACACACACACACACACACACACACACACACACAACCGCGCTCACGTACACCCCCCCCCACACACAAACACACACACACACACACACACACCCACACACACACACACACACACACACACACACACACACACACACACACACACACACACACACAAAACCGCGCTCACGTACACCCCCCCCCCACACACACACACAAGCGCATACAATAAACTCAAATTCCAGCGTGTGAGAGCCCATCAATCTCCAAAGTGACGGTACAAGCGTTATATGCAGCAGAGCAATTTAGCATTTTGAATTAGATATTAATTAGATTTAGAGAGGCGGACTGACATGTGACGTATTCTTCATCTGGGTCCTCGTCACCCGGCTGCTGCTGCTGCTGCTGTTCCTTCTGCTGTTGCTTTTGCTGCTTCTGCTGCTGCACCATTGGCTTCAACGCTTCTGCAAGTTGGATTAACTTGGCTTCTTTGGATAGGGCCATGGCGGCTTCCTCCTCTTCTCTCTGTTCTTAGTGGGATAACAGGGTAGGTGGCTTACCTGGGTTGATGGTGTGATGGGGAGGGGGTAGAGTGGTGGACAATGGAGTTCAAGGGGGATAGAGTGTAGAGAGTGAGTGACAAATGAAACTGGTGAAAGGTGAAGCAGATAGACAAGATGATAGTTTGGGTAGGGAGAGTGTGGAGGTCAGTAGAGAAAACGGAAGGCCGAGTGCCTGCAGAGGATATAGTCATGTTCACATGAGGATATAGTCATGTGGTGAACACATCACCGTGTTCATGCACGGTGAATAGGCTTGCAACGCGGCGCCAATAGCCTATCTCATCGTGTCTGATTTCTAAAATGTGACACAAACAATAGGCTCCATTTATGGGGAGGATGGGTGTAAGTGTCATAAATCATGTTCTAATGTGTACTTTCTTGAACTGTACTACGGTGGTGTGCTGTGTAATTCTTTCTTCTCTTGAAGGAGAAGGAAGAATTTAAAGTCATAGTTGGGCCTAGGGAGAGATAGGATAAAATTAAGGAACACTGAAGAGTGAAAGAAGGAAAATGGGGGAGAGTGAAAGAAGGAAAGTGAGGGAGAGTAAGAGAGAGTGTAAGGGGGGGAAGATGGCAAGAACCACAGTGGTGCACTTTATAAAAATAATAGAAAAACCAAACTGGAGAAAATAGAAGAGAAAGAGAAAAAAAAGCAGAGTACAGAGGACATGAAAATAAGTAGAAGAAAGAAATGAGAACAGGATTTAGAAAGAGAAGAGAACAAGAGAAAAAATGAGTAAAGAGAGAGAGAAAGAGAGATAAGAGAAGCAGTATCACAAAAATGTTGAGATGATGAAAAAAAAAGACAGAAATAAACAGAAAAATAATTCAGTTGTACTGAATAAAACAAAAATATGATATAAATATAATTAAAATACAACTTCTACTGCTAATAATAATAATTAAGAAAACTTTGGAAATAAACAAGAAAAAAATAAAAACAAACATATAAATATAAATTTGCAGCTATAAATATGATAAAATAAGATATATATATATATATATATATATATATATATATATATATATATATATATATATATATATATATATATATATATGTGTGTGTGTATATCACGAAAATAAACACGTGATTAAGAATGTGACAATGTCAGACCAATTTGGTCTGACATTGTCATATATATATATATATATATATATATATATATATATATATATATATATATATATATATATATATATATCTTAAATAGTCCCCATAAATCAGTTTCTCTGCTATTACCCGGCCAGGATTCGAACCTGTATAGCCAGCTAGGGCTGTCCCCACGGCATACACAGCTCTGAAACCAATTGTCCATCTCTGGCGCAGTGGTCACAATACCAGTGCTCCTGATGGGAAGACCCCCCTGGTGGCCTGGGTTCGAATCCCCTGAGCGATCATAGTCTGTGATATACATGTGCTTTGGGACCACCCAAGGTTTGTTTACATATACATACAAAGAAAACGACAACATATATATTCAAAGAAAACGACACTAATGCTAACAAGAAGGTAGACTAAAGAAACCCCAAGACACACTGGTGCCAGGAGCACCACTTACCGACGACGGCCCTGAAGGAGGAGGCCCTCTTCCTGCAGGGGGTCGGCTCCAGGGTGGGCATGCCGGTGGCGCTGGTGGTGGTGGTCCAGGTGGAGGTACTCATGCGTCGCAGTAAGGAGGGCGCCACGCTCCGGCGTCCGCTACGCTGAAGAAGGAACACCACCAAGTTACAAGGCGTATACCAACATATTCGAACAATATACGTGATAATAATAAACAAATTCACAAGGGCCTGGGTTCGAACCTGTCTGTTAAGTGTTCCCAGACGTGCTCTAGTCAACTGAAACAATGGGCAGAGTTTCTTTCACCTTATGCCCCTGTTACCTAGCAGTAAAATAGGTACCTGGGTGTTAGTCAGCTATCACGGGCTGCTTCCTGCGGGTGGAGGCCTGGTCGAGGACCGGGCCGCGGGTACACTAAAGCCCCGAAATCATCTCAAGATAACCTCAAGATAACAATACCGCGACATGGTAAGTGTTAATTAATATTAATAATATTTATAATATTGACCAATTCGTGGCGTTATTAACCTGCTGAGGTCACCCTCACCTGCCTCATTAACCAGCTGAGGTCACCCTCACCTGCCTCATTAACCAGCTGAGGTCACCCTCACCTGCCTCATTAACCAGCTGAGGTCACCCTCACCTGCCTCATTAACCAGCTGAGGTCACCCTCACCTGCCTCATTAACCAGCTGAGGTCACCCTCACCTGCCTCATTAACCAGCTGAGGTCACCCTCACCTGTCTCATTAACCTGCTGAGGTCACCCTTACCTGCCTCATTAACCAGCTGAGGTCACCCCTCACCTGCCTCATTAACCTGCTGAGGTCACCCCTCACCTGTCTCATTAACCTGCTGAGGTCATCCCTCACCTGCCTCATTAACCTGCTGAGGTCATCCCTCACCTGCCTCATTAACCTGCTGAGGTCACCCCTCACCTGTCTCATTAACCTGCTGAGGTCACCCCTCACCTGTCTCATTAACCTGCTGAAGTCATCCCTCACCTGCCTCATTAACCTGCTGAGGTCACCCCTCACCTGTCTCATTAACCTGCTGAGGTCACCCTTATCACCTGCCTCATTAACCTGCTGAGGTCACCCTTATCACCTGCCTCATTAACCTGCTGAGGTCACCCTTATCACCTGCCTCATTAACCTGCTCAGGTCACGGCATCAATATCACTCAGCCATTGACGTCATCGCTCTAACATGTTGGTTAAATTACCTTCTCCATTATGCTGGCCATTTCCCACCTTAACGAGGCCTATTTACTCAATCCTCGCAATAAAAGATGGGTTGTTGGGTCGTTATAGGGGGGTTGGGTCGTTATAGGGGGGTGTTGGGTCGTTATAGGGGGGTGTTGGGTCGTTATAGGGGGGTGTTGGGTTGTTATAGGGGGGTTGGGTTGTTTTAGGGGGGTGTTGGGTCGTTATAGGGGGGTGTTGGGTTGTTATAGGGGGGTTGGGTTGTTTTAGGGGGGTGTTGGGTCGTTATAGGGGGGTTGGGTTGTGTTAGGGGGGTGCTGGGTCGTTATAGGGGGGTGTTGGGTTGTTATAGGGGGGTGTTGGGTTGTTATAGGGGGGTGTTGGGTTGTTATAGGGGGGGGTGTTGGGTTGTTATAGGGGGGGGGGTGTTGGGTTGTTATAGGGGGGTGTTGGGTCGTTATAGGGGGGGGGGGTGTTGGGTCGTTATAGGGGGGGGTGTTGGGTCGTTATAGGGGGGGGGGGTGTTGGGTCGTTATAGGGGGGTGTTGGGTCGTTATAGGGGGGTGTTGGGTTGTTATAGGGGGGTGTTGGGTCGTTATAGGGGGGTGTTGGGTCGTTATAGGGGGGTGTTGCGTCGTTATAGAGGGGTCTTGGGTCGTTATAGAGGGTCTTGGGTCGTTATAGAGGGGTCTTGGGTCGTTATAGGGGGGTCTTGGGTCGTTATAGAGGGTGCTAGGTTATCGTTATACAGACGATGAATGACAATAACGGGGCTGAAGAAATGACGACCAACCCACACACGTCAGAAGACGAGGAGACGACGACGTTTCGGTGCATCCTTGTGGACCATTATCACGTCGATTGTAAACTTTTTTTTGAATCCCCAATCGTCTCTATTTACTTGTAGCCAGGTGATTGGCGGGTCTACACCCCGACAGGTCCTGTTATGTTTACTTCTTCCTCATTGGCTGTTCACCGGCCTTGTTGTTGTTAAAGATTCGCTACCTGGAACAGAAAGTCCCAAGTAGCACGGGCTATGGTGAGCCCGTAGATCACCGTCCTTGAAATGGCAGCAACTGTGCAAGCGTTAGTCAGTTGTGTTATAAAAGTCCCTTGTTCACCCTACAGATTCCCTCGCCAACCTGCTTTCGTCTGAGCGAGGGTTGGGTATATGTAAACTCTTATATCTTCGCTTCTGCCTCATATATAAACTCGTATATCTTCGCTTCTGCCTCATATATAAACTCATATATCTTCGTTTCTGCCTCATATATATAAACTCATACATCTTCGTTTCTGCCTCATATATATAAACTCATATATCTTCGCTTCTGCTTCATATATAAACTCATATATCTTCGCTTCTGCCTCATATATAAACTCATATATCTTCGTTTCTGCCTCATATATATAAACTCATATATCTTCGCTTCTGCCTCATATATAAACTCATATATCTTCACCTGAAAATGCTGACAGGATGAACGAATCGCGTCTCTCAACGTCAGACCATAAAAATGTAAAATCATCTTTGAATTGTAACTTTACATATAATTCATTCTCAGGTGTAGAAGAACATAAGGAATATAGAGTAGATCTGTGCTAGAGTAATGGATCTAACTCTATGTGTCGTGTTCTGTAACACATGTGTGTGTAAGTGACAGAGAAAGGGGGATACATGTCCAGTTAATCTTGTTAAGTTAATAAGTTAATAGTTAATGAGTTAATAGAGACAGAAAGACGGAGATAAAGAGGTAGAAATATGGAGAAAGTGACAGAGAAGGGGAGAGAGAGAGAGAGAGACAGACAGACAGACAGAGAGAGAGAGAGAGAGAGAGAGAGAGAGAGAGACAGACAGACAGACAGACAGAGAGAGAGAGAGAGAGCGTAACAGTTAAAGTCTTACTGACAGGAGTCTGTAATGAGAGGATGCATTGTTGCCTCAGAGGTTGCCATGGTAACCGTAGGGAATGCTTTTAAGTAGAGACAAGTGAGGCTGTAGGGACATAATGGGGGTGTGTAGGTGCATATATAATGGGGGTGTAGGGGGCACAATGGGAGGGTAGGGGTATCATGGGATGGAGAGACACAATGGGAGGGATATAATGGGATGGAGGGATATGGTGGGATCAAGAGATGGAAATAGCTGGGATGGGAGTATTATAGGATGGGATGGGATGGAGGGATCACGATACTACTTCTCTCTCACCCCATCCCAATTCCCCTCCCCCCCCCCATCATCTTCTCTCCCTAATTCCCTCATCTTCTCTACCTAATCCCAATCACTTTTTCTCCCTAATCGCACATCTTTGCTCTCTAATCCCGCTCATCTTCTCTACCTAATCCCCTCGTTTTCGCTCCCTAATCCTCTCAGTTTCGCTATCTAATCACATTATCTTCGCTCCTCAATTCCCTCACCCTTTTACTAATCCATCTTCCCGTCCTCCCTAATCCACCGTCTCCTTCCCCTCCTAATCCATCACCCTTGCTCGCTAATCCATCACCCCTGCTCCCTAATCCACCAGCCCCCTGCCCCCTAATCCACCACCCCATCCTCTAATCCACCACCCCTTGCCCCCTTAATCCACCACTCCCCTGCCTCCTAATCCATCACCTCTGCCCCCCCTAATCCACCACTGCCTGACCTCTAATCCAATCACTCTATATACCCACCCACCCCCCGATCGATCAGCACCTTCCCATTAATCCATCACCTCCGCCTTATCCATCATCCCTGCCTCCTCTAATCCACCACGGATACCCCGGATTCGCTCCAGAAGTTGAAAGAGCTCCGCACATCCCTTCGCCTTGCTCCTCGTGAAGGGCCGGCTGTTGCTCGCAGGGTGGGCGAGGTATGAGACCTTCTTCAGTCAAGATAGGATAAAAAAGATGGAATAGTTGGATAGAGAGAAATGCGAATGTTTATTCGTCAATAAAGCGAAGATAATGATAAAAATGGTCCAGGTTCTAGTGCCACCATCTATCTCTCTCTCTCTCTCTCTCTCTCTCTCTCTCTCTCTCTCTCTCTCTCTCTCTCTCTCTCTCTCTCTCTCTCTCTCTCTCTCTCTCTAACTAAAAGAATAGGGGTGGTTATCTTCAGATCTTGAGGTTATCTTGAGATGATTTCGGGGCTTTAGTGTCCCCGCGGCCCGGTCCTCGACGAGGCCTCCACCCCCAGGAAGCAGCCCATGACAGCTGACGAACACCCAGGTACCTATTTTACTGCTAGGTAACAGAGGCATAGGGTAAGAGAAACTTTGCCCATTGTTTCTCGCCGGCGCCCGGGATTGACCCCGGGACCACAGGATCACAAGTCCAGCGTGTTGTCCGCTCGGCCGACCGGCTCCCTGCCTTTAAGTGGTAGAAGAAAATATCAAAGTGTTCAATGAGGATCCACAAGGTCTTCTCTGAGTACTCTTTATTTTCTTCATCGAGGCTATGGGTCCCTACTCTTGCACCAGAGGTGGTATACCCCTTTTATATTTATATAATTATTATTGTTATAAATATTAACAGCATTTTTATATTTCTATTACTTTCCTGACTTTCCTCCTCAGCTCTCTCTTGCCTATTTATTGCCTGTCCCTACCTCCTCATCACAATCGACTTGAGAATGGTCCAGGACGGACCGAAACGTCGTCGTCCCTTCAATTTCTAGTGTGTGGTCTGGTCAACATACTTCAGCCACGTTATTGTGACTCATCGCCTGCATATTTCTATTATTATTTTTTTTATATATGTTGATAGTTTGGGGTGTTGCAAGTTAGAAAGTAACTTGTCTTCAGTTATATGCAATATTGACAATGTTCTTGAAATATATTAAGTACAATTCTGTCATATTGCGAGATGTTGTTTTAATTGTTATTTTGACAATGCTCTGGTTCTCTAGCAAGTTGGCCAAATCGGCTCCATATTATACTGAGTATTTTGTGCGATAAGAACATTGATTTTTTTTTTCGAGAGTCGCTTGCGAGCCGAGGATGTATATAGGAGGTGTATTTTCACGTGTATATACGCCCCGTGAAGTATATCACATCATACACGATTTCATAAATGGTATATGAAACGTCTTGAAAGTACCACAGTGTATGGCGACCCCTGAAGTGACTATACCCCTTGACTAGAGAGGAAAGATGTCATATTAAAGTAGTGGAAATACAGCATCCACACCCCTGATAAAATTATTACTGAAGGAGGAAGAAGACAGGGACAAAGCGCTAGAATGAATCACGGACGCAGGAAACCAATTGAAAGAAAGGAATAATCTCATCCTTCCCAAGTTACAGCCCCGCTCCTGTGCCAGGTAAGTCCACTACGGGCTCACCATAGCCCGTGCTACTTGCCCCGCTCCTGTGGCAGGTAAGTCCACTACGGGCTCACCATAGTCCGTGCTACTTGCCCCGCTCCTGTGCCAGGTAAGTCCACTACGGGCTCACCATAGTCCGTGCTACTTGCCCCGCTCCTGTGCCAGGTAAGTCCACTACGGGCTCACCATAGCCCGTGCTACTTGCCCCGCTCCTGTGCCAGGTAAGTCCACTACGGGCTCACCATAGCCCGTGCTACTTGCACCGCTCCTGTGGCAGGTAAGTCCACTACGGGCTCACCATAGCCCGTGCTACTTGCCCCGCTCCTGTGGCAGGTAAGTCCACTACGGGCTCACCATAGTCCGTGCTACTTGCCCCGCTCCTGTGGCAGGTAAGTCCACTACGGGCTCACCATAGTCCGTGCTACTTGCCCCGCTCCTGTGCCAGGTAAGTCCACTACGGGCTCACCATAGCCCGTGCTACTTGCCCCGCTCCTGTGGCAGGTAAGTCCACTACGGGCTCACCATAGCCCGTGCTACTTGCCCCGCTCCTGTGGCAGGTAAGTCCACTACGGGCTCACCATAGCCCGTGCTGCCTGGAACTTTTTGTTCCCAGTAGCTGAATCTTAAACAACAACAACAAATCATCCGTCCTTACTCACCCGATGGACCGACGGCCTCTCCCCCGTGTATGGGTTTTCCTCGGTGTCGGAGCCCGAGGCGTAAGCGTCCTGGGAGAGGTGGAAGTAGGGGGTAGGCCGGTGCCCCCTTGGGGAAGGGGCGGCGTGTGAGGGCGGCGCCAGCAGGAGATAGAGAGCCTGGAGCCCCGAGACGACTGTGGGTGGCAGATGGGGGTCTTGTAACATGTCGGCCACCAGCCCGTGGGCCTCCGACAGGAGGGCTCCGTCCACGCTGGTGGGGCCCGCTGCTCCACATGACTGTCAGGAGCAGAGAGAGAGAGAGACGGAGTGAGAGTTAGTGTGCGAAAGGCTGTGTGAGTGTGAGAGGCTGAATGAGAGTGCCAGGGATGGAGGAAGAGAGACAGACAGAGAAATCATCTCTAGAACACATCTATGTAAAGTAATCAAAGCGACCACTCACGGCGGGCGAAAAAGAGTCGTCTGGTATAATTAAACTGATATTTATGTCATGTTACCCAAATCAAAACTCACACTCAAAAATGGGTGATGGAAATAGACGGGAAAAAATAATGATGTTGACTTAGTCGTGAGACTTAGAAGAAGAGAGGCATACAAATTTGTGCCTGCAGGATTGAGCTGTAAAAAGCTCTTGGACTCCGCCTTTCTAAGTGACGGTTCGTCTAGTAGGCCTACATTTTCCTGCAAGACCTCTATGTACCGCTTACCATCTTTCCCCTTGCAGCCACAGACAGTCAAAATCAGACAGACAGACAGAAGAAATACTCAAGTACTACTCCAAAGCATCAGCTAAATCTATGACATCAGCGCAACACAATTATTTCACTAAACACACCAGTCTATACCTAAAAGGAGCAGGCAAATTGACTGCTAAATCAAACTACACAGTTCCGAAACTGTGTTCAGTTGTGCCCGAAACGCTGCGCGTACTGCTGGCTTTACAAGATTGTAAATACTATGATATGTATTCTCTCAAACCCAATGTACCTTCTTGTATATAAATAAATAAATAAATAAAGTTAAGTATTACACCGGGAGACCGTCCAGTTAAGTACTGCAATCACAGTACTCGCTTTCTCCTACTACTTGGGTTGCTACTCAAGGTTCGTCGCGTCTAATTAAGCAGTATATATTTGTTTTCGCTGTGTCTTAGCGAAAGGTTTTATAAACGATACAATATTAGCATATTTTAATGATTAAGCTACCATTTAATATCAGTTGAATTTTATTAAAGTTAAGCGGTACTGAGAAATAACTAGATTATTGAGGATAGAAAAGGCTGCATAGTTACTTTTGTTTCAAAATATAACAAAATTACAAGTTTGGAATGAAATTTAGATATCAATATGTATAGGAGAAAATATCTTATTATTTTTCTGTCTAAGGATGTAGGACAGACGCTCGGGGGTAGCCTCACTCAACTTTGCAGGGGGAATGGTCTGAGGTACGGGGCTGACAAAGACTAATCAGGGTCACCAGAATATAAGAAAGAACAGCGTACTGCCGATCAGATACTAAACCCCACAATGCCAACTATGCCTAAATATGAAACAAAAAATCCTTATAGTAATATGAAAAATTATCAATGATCTCGGAAAAAAAATAACTGACATTTGAACAAATCCACAAGGGCCGTGACGAGGACTCGAACCTACGTCCTAGAGCATCCCAGACGCTGCCTTAATTGACTGAGCTACGACATGGTAAAAATCCACATCGGCTCTTGTGGATTTGTTCATTTGATGCATCACGCAATTGTGATTTCTGTGTGTAACTGACATTTTCTAATCGTGATACTTTGCCCGTAGTAGCATGAAATAAGCTCCCACAGCTTGAAAAGCATTCTAAAGTGCTACCAGTTTCTGAAGGCAAACGGGTCACTATTATTTTTTTTTCCAATATTTCGTACCGATGAGACAATGGGCAGAGTTTCTTCCACCCTATGCCCCTGTTACCTAGCAGTAAAATAGGTACCTGGGTGTTAGTCAGCTGTCACGGGATGCTTCCTGGGGGGTGGAGGCCTGGCCGAGGACCGAGCCGCGGGGACACTAAAGCCCCGAAATCATCTCAAGATAACCTCAAGATAACTAACCGCTATGGGGCTCCTGCTCCAACTGGCAGACCACATGCACGCCAATGGGAAACTATCATATTATTTGTATAGAAGAGAGAGGGGCAGACAGACATATACAGACAGTCAGCCAGACACAGACACAATAAGACAGACTGAATGAGAGACAGATATATATAAGGAAACAGACAACAGACAGACATAGGCCTGCAGAGAGACCGGGCTGAACAGGTCAAGGAGACTGAAAGCCAAACAGAAAAACCGAGACAGACTGAGGAAGCCACAGACAGATAGACAGGCAGAGATAGGGACAAAAGGAAGGAGAAGGGGTAATGTTTGAAAAGAGGGAGGGAGAGAAAGATGGAGAGGGGCGAGAGTGGGAGAGAGGAGAGAGGAGAGAGAGAGAGAGAGAGAGAGAGAGAGAGAGAGAGAGAGAGAGAGAGAGAGAGAGAGAGAGAGAGAGAGAGAGAGAGAGAGAGAGAGAGAGAGAGAGAGAGAGAGGAGAAAGTTGGAGAGGGAGAGAGAGAGGGGAAGGGAGAGAAGGAGGGAAAAGAGTCTCTGCCACAGCCAGTCACCCCTCCCTCACCCTCCTCCCCCCCCCTAGTAAATGCATAACACATACACCCATTATACGACAAAGAGTACTGGGAAGACGGGACACCACGAGCGTAGCTCTCATCCTGTAACTACACTTAGGTAATTACACACACACACACACACACACACACACACACACACACACACACACACACACACACACACACACACACACACACACAGGGGCAGGGCCTCGTAGCCTGGTGGATAGCGCGCAGGATTCGTAATTCTGTGGCGCGGGTTCGATTCCCGCACGAGGCAGAAACAAATGGGCAAAGTTTCTTTCACCCTGAATGCCCCTGTTACCTAGCAGTAAATAGGTACCTGGGAGTTAGTCAGCTGTCACGGGCTGCTTCCTGGGGTGTGTGTGTGTGTGTGGTGTGGAAAAAAAAAAAGTAGTTAGTAAACAGTTGATTGACAGTTGAGAGGCGGGCCGAAAGAGCAAAGCTCAACCCCCGTAAAAACACAACTAGTAAACACACACACACACACACACACACACACACACACACACACACACACACACACACACACACACACACACACACACACACACACACAAAGATCCACACTTAAACACTCATAAATACAGACCCACTCACACATAACTGGACAGGAACAAAGTGTCTCTATGTTAGGGACATGATACACGGCTCCGGTGGGAAGCGCCCACGGGTCCCACTAACGAGGCCATCACACCACTTGGGCGATTAACTTAGTATTAATTACCCCAGCCCAAAGAGGGTACCATATTTCTCTCTCTTATTCCTCTCTTCTTCACTCTCAGTCTTTTCTCCTCTATTTTGATCTTGCTGTTATCTAATCCGCTTATCTCTACTCTCCTCTCTTCATTCCCCAGCTCCTCTATTTCCAAGATAACTGAAAGATGTCTTTGTTGGTTACTCTTCAGTATGCTCTCTCCTTCATTTTCAGGCACTCTTTCTCACTCTCAGACACTCTCCCTCACTCTCAGGCATTCTCCCTCACTCTCAGGCACTCTTTCTCACTTTCAGGCACTCTTTCTCACTTTCAGGCACTCTTCCTCACTCTCAGGCACTCTTCCTCACTCTCAGGCACTCTTCCTCACTCTCAGACACTCTCCCTCACTCTCAGACACTCTCCCTCACTCTCAGGCACTCTCCCTCACTCTCAGACACTCTCCCTCACTCTCAGGCACTCTCCCTCACTCTCAGGCACTCTCCCTCACTCTCAGGCACTCTCCCTCACTCTCAGGCACTCTCCCTCACTCTCAGACACTCTCCTCACTCTCAGGCACTCTCCTTCACATTCCATCAGGATCTTTTACTCTCCTTTCCTCTTTTCTCTTATTCTTTTTTCTTTATTTGACCTTATCAAAGATTACAAGTCGAGCTGAGGATACGACAGGCGTTGCCCCTCAGGATCGCCACTCCGAGGCGCTGAGACAGGAAACTGGTAGCCCCTCGGGTCGCTGGTGGTGTGAATGACCGGGCCGGGCCGCGGGGACACTAAAAAAGCCTCAAAATCATCTCAAGATAATCTCAAGATAGCCACCTCATCGCCATAGGTTCGAACCTCCCACCCTAGGAGGAGAGTGTGTAGATGGCTGTAAAGTCGAGTATGGGAACCATTTAATTTTGTACACACTACGCGATATACCGTGCGCGACGCCCTGAATGATTGAAGGGGCAGTGATCGGGAACATGCTCCCGCCAGTGTCGTGGCTACAGGGCTACATGCTGGGCTCGTAGTCTCGCCTCCCAACCTTCCACGCCCTGCCTATTCCAAGCATAAACCATTTCCAACCCCCACCAAAACCCCCCCAGACGACCTCCTCCCCTATTCCCACTCTGCTATAGAGCATATTGTGAGGACGTGAGGTTCTCCTAATTAGGAAATTGGTGATGACATGGCGTTCGATCCAGATTTTCCTCCTCCGCCCTTCTCTTCAGCCTCTCTTCCACTCTCCCCTTCCCCTTCCCCCTCCCATTTCCCCTTCTCCCTTCTCCCTCTACCCTCTACCCTCCCCCCCTCCCACTTCACCATGACTTGCCCCAACAACTTCCTCCATTCCCTCGACCACATCAGATGATTAGTGTCTTGAGAGGAGTGAGATCACAAAAGTCGATGAATAGATGGATAGATGAATGGATGAATTAATGGATGAACCCTACGAAATTAAGTTTAAAACTTTATTGGGCTTGACGCGAGACGTTACTGAAGTGTGTTTCGCTGAAGCACTCTTCAACATATCCGGAGGCAGAGACGAAATTAAACACTAATTATCATGAGTGTCAGTATATATATTGCTTGTGGGATGAGGAGAGGTGAGTTTGTTGCCCCGTCGAAGGGACTGTGTCATCTTGCTCTGCATGCTCATTGGTTGGCTGGCACAGTAACTGAGGCACAAGTAGCAGCTCTGTCTTGGGTCTTGAGAACCTAGGGACATGTCTACGGTTAAGTCTGCTGGGGATAGTTGGATGAAAGTGTTTGATGTGTAATGCTTCAGCTAGATGTAATCTCCTCTTGTCGCAACTGTCGGGGATTTGGGTGTTATTGATGGTCTGGTTGTGTCTGTGTATGTGGAAGGGATGTGATCTATGACAAGAGTCTTGTTGTTTGTTCAGTGTCATGCACATTGCAAGAGACATTGTCGTCTTGCCTATATACTGACATCGTCTTGCCTATATACTGACATCGTCTTGCCTATATACTGACATCGTCTTGCCTATATACTGACATCGTCTTGCCTATATACTGACATCGTCTTGCCTATATACTGACATCGTTTGGGCTGACGGTCCCCAAGTGAGCAGATGAAGGCATAAGCATATTTGTTGTCTCTTTCAAGGTAAGTTCCGTTTGGTGTCGGGGAAGTTCTTGATGAGCAACGAGAGATTGTGAGGTAAGGGGGGAGGGAGGGGGTGTGAGGTACAAGGGGGGGATGCAGGGGGAGGGAAAGGTGAGGGAGGGGGGATGGAAGTTGGCTAGCAGTCTTCATGCTCTTGTAGTATGTGATGAAGTGTATCATCAGTGTACTGATGATACAGTTCATTACAGGTAACCCCTATCATCAGTGTACTGATGATAGGGGTTACCTCTATATCCTTGGAAGCACAAACCGAAATTGTCTCTAATTTTTGCGCTTGTTACAACTTGTAATAAAGTTGTTACATCTTGGCTTAACGTGTTTATGACGTATTAGAACGTTGTTACAACTGGCTATATTGGTTGTTATAACTGGTTAGGAGGTGTTAAAACTTGTTCGAACGTTGAACTAACGTCGTAGTTTCGGTGTGTGTGTTTGGGGGGGTTGTCAGTTATATGTTCTAATACTCTTTCTTCTGTCTTATTGGCAGACATATCATTGAAATAATTTTCAATTATATGTCTGAAATATTTTTTTTCAGACTGAAAAAATGAAATAATTGAAAAATTATTTCAATAATTTAATGAAGTTGAAATAATTTTCTGTAGGTTTGTGTCAGTGGGAGAGGTCCAGTAATGTATACTTCTGCCTCAGTGGCGGATCACCGTCCTTTAACGACATCTACAACCGTTAGTCAGCTGTTTATAAGTTCCTTGTTGCACCCTACAGATTCCCTCGTCAAGTTGACGAGGGGCCTGACAGCTGAGCGGACACCGCTTCGGATTCGTAGTCCTGAGGTTCCGGGTTCGATCCTCGGCGATGGCGGAAACAAATGGGCAGAGTTTCTTTCACCCTGATGCACCTAGCAGTAAATAGGTACCTGGGAGTTAGACAGCTGCTTCGGGCTGCTTCCTCGAGGGTATGTAACGAAAAGGAGGCTTGGTCGAGGACCGGGCCGCGAAGACACTAAGCCCTGAAATCATCTTTCAATGCATCGGGAGATATTAAAGTGTGAAGTCTCCAGTCATTTCAAGACTGTTAGGCCTAGGGAAGCCAGGGGCCAGATTCACGAAAGCACTTACGCAAGCACTTACGATCGTGTCCATCTTTCCTCAATCTTTGGCGGCTTTGTTTCCAATTATTAAACAGTTAATGAGCTCCGAAGCACCAGGAGGCTGTTTATAACAATAACTAACAGTTGATTGGGAAGTTTTCATGCTTGTAAACTGTTTAATAAATGTAACCAAAGCCGTCAAAGATTGAGGAAAGATGTACACGTTCGTAAGTGCTGGCGTAAGTGCTTTCGTGAATCTGGCCCCAAGTTACCTTCACTGAGCGGAGTGAAACTGACCGCAAGGTTTTCACCTCGAAAGTTTCCTTTAAGTTGAAGCAGCAAGAGTTTCACGTCATGTTCCTCCTACGGGAAGTTCTCCTACAATGACAACTCCAAATATAATGTCTTCAACAATATCATCCTCAAAAAATAATTTAAATGACACTTTTAACGCTATTAATAGCATGATGACATGCTATTATGAATGATAACATGATATCATGACTTTAGAATGACAACAACAACAGCAACAACCCCCAAGAGCAACAACAACACGGGGTAAAGATATCGATAGTATTGATATCTTTATTGATTCAATACCACCATTGGAAACAGAAACAAAGAGAGTTCCAATTAAAGATTTTATTTTTAAGACCGGACAGCTGTGGAACCGGGCCACCTGTCTTTCCTCCTGAGATTAACCGGCATCTTAGACGACACGAGTTTAAAGGGGATATTACCTGTGTGTGTGTGTGTGTGTGTGTGTGTGTGTGTGTGTGTGTGTGTGTGTGTGTGTGTGTGTGTGTGTGTTCACCTAGTTCTGTTTGCGAAGATTGAGCTTCGGCTCTTTGGTTCCATCTCTCAACTGTAAATCAATTAGTGTACATGTTCCTAAGGCTATTGGGCTCTATTATATCTACAGTGCATAGAGTCAGCCTCCACCACATCACTGCCTAATGCATTTCATTTGTTAACTACTCTGACACTAAAAAAGTTCTTTCTAACGTCTCTGTGTCTCATTTGCGTGCTAAATTTCCACCAGTGTTCTCTAGTGCGTGTGGCCCTTGTGTTAAATAAACTGTCTTTATCTGCGCTATCAATTTCTCTGAGAATCTTGAATGTGGTGATTATGTCTCTCCTAACTCTTCTGTCTTCCAGCGACGTGAGGTTTAGTTCCCGTAATCTTTCCTTGTAGCTCATACCACTCAGTTCTGATACTAGTCTGGTGGCAAACCTCTGAACTTTCTCCAATTTAGTCTTATGCTTGACGAGATATGGACTCCATGCAGGAGCTGCGTATTCCAGAATTGGTCTGACATATGTGGTATACAAGATTCTGAATGATACACAAGTTTCTAAAGGTCTTTCTTACGTCGGCCAACCTGGCATATGCTCTCTCTCTCTCTCTCTCTCTCTCTCTCTCTCTCTCTCTCTCTCTCTCTCTCTCTCTCTCTCTCTCTCTCTCTCTCTCTCTCTCTCTCTCTCTCTCTCTCTCTCTTTCTCTCTCTCTCTCTCTCTCTCTCTCTCTCTCTCTCTCTCTCTCTCTCTCTCCCCCCTCCCCCTATTTCTCTCTGATTTCCTCTCCAAACTTCACCTCACAGTATATAAAAACGTAACTCGCTAAGTGAAAGCAATTCCCGCCAGCAATTTCTGGCAACATTTAATGTGGAAATTGACGTGTTGCATGTGTTCACTTCCTACTTTTTTCTCCTGGCTCTCCGGTTCATTACGGCGCGTGTGTGTTGCTGTCCTTGTGATCATTACTGGCTGTGTGAAGCACAAAGTACAGAGAATAATGAATCCCAACAAAAGGCAGAGAGAGAGAAAACTCTCTTGATGATGATGATGTATTCAACGTGAAGGTTTCATAATAGATTCTCTGGACGACTGGCTGTATCCACGGATTCTCATAAGCTTGTCCAAGCTGCGATTGTTTCCCCAATCCACAGGCTATGATTGTCCAAGCTACTGCCGTCCCCCCAATCCTTCCCAGGCTATGATTGTTCAAGATCTCTCTCTCTCTCTCTCTCTCTCTCTCTCTCTCTCTCTCTCTCTCTCTCTCTCTCTCTCTCTCTCTCTCTCTCTCTCTCTCTCTCTCTCTCTCTCGTGTAGGAGCAGAGATGAATAATTTCCACGTGTGGTCGTGCCTGGTCCTGTGTTGAATAATAATTTGTTCCCAGGAAGACTAAGCTCGTCAAATTAGAGGTCACTTGTCCTAGGGTCACCTTGTGTGTCCTGGGGGTCACTGTGTGAGTCCTGGGGGTCACTGTGTGAGTACTGGGGTCACCGTGTGAGTCCTGGGGTTCACTGTGTGAGTCCTGGGGTCACCGTGTGAGTCCTGGGGTCACTGTGTGAGTCCTGGGGGTCACTGTGTGAGTCCTGGGGGTCACTGAGTGAGTCCTGGGGTCACCATGTGAGTCCTGGGGGTCACTGTGTGAGTCCTGGGGTCACTGTGTGAGTCCTGGGGGTCACTGTGTGAGTCCTGGGGGTCACTGTGTGAGTCCTGGGGGTCACTGTGTGAGTCCTGGGGGTCACTGTGTGAGTCCTGGGGGTCACTGTGTGAGTCCTGGGGGTCACTGTGTGAGTCCTGGGGGTCACTGTGTGAGTCCTGGGGTCACCATGTGAGTCCTGGGGGTCACTGTGTGAGTCCTGGGGTCACTGTGTGAGTCCTGGGGTCACTGTGTGAGTCCTGGGGGTCACTGTGTGAGTCCTGGGGGTCACTGTGTGAGTCCTGGGGTCACCATGTGAGTCCTGGGGGTCACTGTGTGAGTCCTGGGGTCACCGTGTGAGTCCTGGGGTCACCGTGTGAGTCCTGGGGTCACCTTGTGTGTCCTGGGGGTCGCTGTGTGAGTCCTGGGGTCACTGTGTGAGTCCTGGGGTCACTGTGTGAGTCCTGGGGTCACTGTGTGAGTCCTGGGGTCACTGTGTGAGTCCTGGGGTCACTGTGTGAGTCCTGGGGGTCACTGTGTGAGTCCTGGGGTCACTGTGTGAGTCCTGGGGTCACTGTGTGAGTCCTGGGGTCACTGTGTGAGTCCTGGGGTCAATGTGTGAGTCCTGGGGTCACCTTTTGAGTCCTGGGGTCACTGTGTGAGTCCTGGGGTCACTGTGTGAGTCCTGGGGTCACTGTGTGAGTCCTGGGGGTCACTGTGTGAGTCCTGGGGTCACCATGTGAGTCCTGGGGGTCACTGTGTGAGTCCTGGGGTCACCGTGTGAGTCCTGGGGTCACCGTGTGCGTCCTGGGGTCACTGTGTGTGTCCTGGGGTCACTGTGTGAGTCCTGGGGTCACTGTGTGAGTCCTGGGGGTCACTGTGTGAGTCCTGGGGTCACCTTGTGAGTCCTGGGGTCACTGTGTGAGTCCTGGGGTCACCTTTTGAGTCCTGGGGTCACTGTGTGAGTCCTGGGGTCACCGTGTGAGTCCTGGGGTCACTGTGTGAGTCCTGGGGGTCACCGTGTGAGTCCTGGGGGTCACTGTGTGAGTCCTGGGGGTCACCGTGTGAGTCCTGGGGGTCACTGTGTAAGTCCTGGGGTCACCGTGTGAGTCCTGGGGTCACCTTGTGAGTCCTGGGGTCACCTTGTGAGTCCTGGGGTCACCTTGTGAGTCCTGGGGTCACCTTGTGTGTCCTGGGGTCACCTTGTGAGTCCTGGGGTCACCTTGTGTGTCCTGGGGTCACCTTGTGAGTCCTGGGGTCACCTTGTGAGTCCTGGGGTCACCTTGTGAGTCCTGGGGTCACCTTGTGAGTCCTCCAAATACCCGTTATAAAGTCTTCTTTTACCAATTAAATATATTTTAATATATCATTAAATATTTTGGTATTGCTGTAGTAGTAATAATAACAATAATGATAATATATATATATATATATATATATATATATATATATATATATATATATATATATATATATATATTTATATATATTTATTTATATAGGTGTCTAATTCTCGAGGGCCGTTTTACTGCTGGGTGAACAGAGACATTAGGTGAAAGGAATCGTGTTCAACTATTTCGGTCCTCTCCCTTATAGTTCGAACCCCGGATCGTTGATTTGTGAGTCGAGGGCGTAGATCACTGTGCCCACGGACCATGAGGCTGTGAAGAGCTCTCAATCTGTCTTCCTCAGAGAGAGAGAGAGAGAGAGAGAGAGAGAGAGAGAGAGAGAGAGAGAGAGAGAGAGAGAGAGAGAGAGAGAGGAGGGGGGGTTGGGGGTAGGGAGGAGAATACAAGACCACATCTGTTGGCCCTCACCCCCCACCCCACACCCCCCTACTCCCTCCATTAATCCATTCACCCCCCTACCCCCTACCCCCAAACCCCTTTCATTGGCCCCCGGGCTCGGAACGTCAATAAGGGATGACGTCAGAGAGTAATGACGTCACAACCTTGGGTCTACCCCAGTCAGACGAGGTTTATCCCCCTACCCCCTACCCCCACCCCCCCCCTCTCCTCTTTCTCCTTGTTTCTCTTCCTTTCCCCTTCCTTCATTCTCCTTCCAGATGTTGATTCTCCTTTTCCGAATAGTTCTCAAGTTAACTATTGAGCAAAGAAATATTGACGTAACGAATACGTCAAAAGAATCGTTAGCTTATCAAAATTAAAGTCTTAAGAACTTGAATACATTGTTACAATTCTATCTGGATGAACAGGTGTTCAATAGTACACAAATATATATATATATATATATATATATATATATATATATATATATATATATATATATATGCGAACAAGCCTGAATGGTCCCCAGGACTATATGCGAATGAAAACTCACACCCCAGAAGTGACTCGAACCCATACTCCCAGAAGCAACGCAACTGGTAACTACAGGGCGCCTTAATCCGCTTGACCATCACGGCCGTCAAAAGGAAGTGATAGCCGAGGCTATTTGAGCCACTTCCCCGACGGCAACTCGGATGGTAATCTTGGGCATAGCATTTCACCAAATCACCTCATTCTTTGGGGCACACGTGAGGAACACAAATGCGAACAAGCCTGAATGGTCCCCAGGACTATATGCGAATGAAAACTCACACCCCAGAAGTGACTCGAACCCATACTCCCAGAAGCAACGCAACTGGTAACTACAGGGCGCCTTAATCCGCTTGACCATCACGGCCGTCAAAAGGAAGTGATAGCCGAGGCTATTTGAGCCACTTCCCCGACGGCAACTCGGATGGTAATCTTGGGCATAGCATTTCACCAAATCACCTCATTCTTTGGGGCACACGTGAGGAACACAAATGCGAACAAGCCTGAATGGTCCCCAGGACTATATGCGAATGAAAACTCACACCCCAGAAGTGACTCGAACCCATACTCCCAGAAGCAACGCAACTGGTAACTACAGGGCGCCTTAATCCGCTTGACCATCACGGCCGTCAAAAGGAAGTGATAGCCGAGGCTATTTGAGCCACTTCCCCGACGGCAACTCGGATGGTAATCTTGGGCATAGCATTTCACCAAATCACCTCATTCTTTGGGGCACACGTGAGGAACACAAATGCGAACAAGCCTGAATGGTCCCCAGGACTATATGCGAATGAAAACTCACACCCCAGAAGTGACTCGAACCCATACTCCCAGAAGCAACGCAACTGGTAACTACAGGGCGCCTTAATCCGCTTGACCATCACGGCCGTCAAAAGGAAGTGATAGCCGAGGCTATTTGAGCCACTTCCCCGACGGCAACTCGGATGGTAATCTTGGGCATAGCATTTCACCAAATCACCTCATTCTTTGGGGCACACGTGAGGAACACAAATGCGAACAAGCCTGAATGGTCCCCAGGACTATATGCGAATGAAAACTCACACCCCAGAAGTGACTCGAACCCATACTCCCAGAAGCAACGCAACTGGTAACTACAGGGCGCCTTAATCCGCTTGACCATCACGGCCGTCAAAAGGAAGTGATAGCCGAGGCTATTTGAGCCACTTCCCCGACGGCAACTCGGATGGTAATCTTGGGCATAGCATTTCACCAAATCACCTCATTCTTTGGGGCACACGTGAGGAACACAAATGCGAACAAGCCTGAATGGTCCCCAGGACTATATGCGAATGAAAACTCACACCCCAGAAGTGACTCGAACCCATACTCCCAGAAGCAACGCAACTGGTAACTACAGGGCGCCTTAATCCGCTTGACCATCACGGCCGTCAAAAGGAAGTGATAGCCGAGGCTATTTGAGCCACTTCCCCGACGGCAACTCGGATGGTAATCTTGGGCATAGCATTTCACCAAATCACCTCATTCTTTGGGGCACACGTGAGGAACACAAATGCGAACAAGCCTGAATGGTCCCCAGGACTATATGCAAATGAAAACTCACACCCCAGAAGTGACTCGAACCCATACTCCCAGAAGCAACGCAACTGGTAACTACAGGGCGCCTTAATCCGCTTGACCATCACGGCCGTCAAAAGGAAGTGATAGCCGAGGCTATTTGAGCCACTTCCCCGATGGCAACTCGGATGGTAATCTTGGGCATAGCATTTCACCAAATCACCTCATTCTTTGGGGCACACGTGAGGAACACAAATGCGAACAAGCCTGAATGGTCCCCAGGACTATATGCGAATGAAAACTCACACCCCAGAAGTGACTCGAACCCATACTCCCAGAAGCAACGCAACTGGTAACTACAGGGCGCCTTAATCCGCTTGACCATCACAAACAAAGAATGAGGTGATTTGGTGAAATGCTATGCCCAAGATTACCATCCGAGTTGCCGTCGGGGAAGTGGCTCAAATAGCCTCGGCTATCACTTCCTTTTGACGGCCGTGATGGTCAAGCGGATTAAGGCGCCCTGTAGTTACCAGTTGCGTTGCTTCTGGGAGTATGGGTTCGAGTCACTTCTGGGGTGTGAGTTTTCATTCGCATATAGTCCTGGGGACCATTCAGGCTTGTTCGCATTTGTGTTCCTCACGTGTGCCCCAAAGAATGAGGTGATTTGGTGAAATGCTATGCCCAAGATTACCATCCGAGTTGCCGTCGGGGAAGTGGCTCAAATAGCCTCGGCTATCACTTCCTTTTGACGGCCGTGATGGTCAAGCGGATTAAGGCGCCCTGTAGTTACCAGTTGCGTTGCTTCTGGGAGTATGGGTTCGAGTCACTTCTGGGGTGTGAGTTTTCATTCGCAAATAGTCCTGGGGACCATTCAGGCTTGTTCGCATTTGTGTTCCTCACGTGTGCCCCAAAGAATGAGGTGATTTGGTGAAATGCTATGCCCAAGATTACCATCCGAGTTGCCGTCGGGGAAGTGGCTCAAATAGCCTCGGCTATCACTTCCTTTTGACGGCCGTGATGGTCAAGCGGATTAAGGCGCCCTGTAGTTACCAGTTGCGTTGCTTCTGGGAGTATGGGTTCGAGTCACTTCTGGGGTGTGAGTTTTCATTCGCATATAGTCCTGGGGACCATTCAGGCTTGTTCGCATTTGTGTTCCTCACGTGTGCCCCAAAGAATGAGGTGATTTGGTGAAATGCTATGCCCAAGATTACCATCCGAGTTGCCGTCGGGGAAGTGGCTCAAATAGCCTCGGCTATCACTTCCTTTTGACGGCCGTGATGGTCAAGCGGATTAAGGCGCCCTGTAGTTACCAGTTGCGTTGCTTCTGGGAGTATGGGTTCGAGTCACTTCTGGGGTGTGAGTTTTCATTCGCATATAGTCCTGGGGACCATTCAGGCTTGTTCGCATTTGTGTTCCTCACGTGTGCCCCAAAGAATGAGGTGATTTGGTGAAATGCTATGCCCAAGATTACCATCCGAGTTGCCGTCGGGGAAGTGGCTCAAATAGCCTCGGCTATCACTTCCTTTTGACGGCCGTGATGGTCAAGCGGATTAAGGCGCCCTGTAGTTACCAGTTGCGTTGCTTCTGGGAGTATGGGTTCGAGTCACTTCTGGGGTGTGAGTTTTCATTCGCATATAGTCCTGGGGACCATTCAGGCTTGTTCGCATTTGTGTTCCTCACGTGTGCCCCAAAGAATGAGGTGATTTGGTGAAATGCTATGCCCAAGATTACCATCCGAGTTGCCGTCGGGGAAGTGGCTCAAATAGCCTCGGCTATCACTTCCTTTTGACGGCCGTGATGGTCAAGCGGATTAAGGCGCCCTGTAGTTACCAGTTGCGTTGCTTCTGGGAGTATGGGTTCGAGTCACTTCTGGGGTGTGAGTTTTCATTCGCATATAGTCCTGGGGACCATTCAGGCTTGTTCGCATTTGTGTTCCTCACGTGTGCCCCAAAGAATGAGGTGATTTGGTGAAATGCTATGCCCAAGATTACCATCCGAGTTGCCGTCGGGGAAGTGGCTCAAATAGCCTCGGCTATCACTTCCTTTTGACGGCCGTGATGGTCAAGCGGATTAAGGCGCCCTGTAGTTACCAGTTGCGTTGCTTCTGGGAGTATGGGTTCGAGTCACTTCTGGGGTGTGAGTTTTCATTCGCATATAGTCCTGGGGACCATTCAGGCTTGTTCGCATTTGTGTTCCTCACGTGTGCCCCAAAGAATGAGGTGATTTGGTGAAATGCTATGCCCAAGATTACCATCCGAGTTGCCGTCGGGGAAGTGGCTCAAATAGCCTCGGCTATCACTTCCTTTTGACGGCCGTGATGGTCAAGCGGATTAAGGCGCCCTGTAGTTACCAGTTGCGTTGCTTCTGGGAGTATGGGTTCGAGTCACTTCTGGGGTGTGAGTTTTCATTCATATATATATATATATATATATATATATATATATATATATATATATATATATATATATATATATATATATATATGCGAACAATTCTATCAATACCCCAGTCTAAGTATTATGTATTAGTTCGAGTTTTCAGTTATATATATATATATAAATTGAATCGACAATTGACTTGAGAATGGTCCAGGAAGGACTGAAACGTCGTCGTCCCTTCACTTTCTGTAGTGTGTGTGGTTTTGTCAATATAAATTGAATATAGGCTTTATATAGAAAGGATACCACCTCTGGTGCAATTATAGGGACCCACAGCCTCAGAGAAGGGAACACAGAGCATTCCGGGGAAAAACTTGGCTTTATATTGAATTTAATTATATAAAAAATGAAAGTCTGGATAAGGGGGGGGGGACGCCGAGACTTTTGCTTCGTTAGTCATTTTATTTTTAAATGACAAGTATGACTGTCATACGGGTGTCATGGGGGCTACATTGCCCCCCCCCCCCTTTAAGATATGTAGACCCCTATACACCCCTATGCGATTTTGATGAAGTCTGAAATCGGGAATCTGTCTTCCATAGAGTTTTTGATAATTTCTCCTACTGTATTTCCTCCTACTGTATCTTACATCTTTATCTTCCTCCTCCTACTGTATTTTATCGCTGTATTGAGCCGGATCAGTCATGTACGTAATCCATTTCCGGAACCGCTCGGTAACGCCAGTTTTGCTGTTTTATTTCCGAGCGCTCGGAACCCCAAGGGTAGAGGGGGGGGGGAGGAGAATTTCTCGAACGGCGATCAGAACGACACCAGATCAGAATCACCAGAACATCATGAATCTACGATAAAAAATAATGGGTGGGTCATAACTTGGGATCGAACCCTCGTCTCTGAGCTCCCAGGGCACAATGTATTAACGACTGAACTATGATGAGCTAAGAGTATCTCAAAGTCACCGTCAAAAGCAGGATTATTCCCCCAGCATCGTTTTCACCAGTGTAAACAGCCTTGTTCAGACGTCACCCCGTCTAGGGAGCCGGTCGGCCGAGCGGACAGCACACTGGACTTGTGATCCTGTGGTCCTGGGTTCGATCCCAGGCGCCGGCGAGAAACAATGGGCAGAGTTTCTTTCACCCTATGTCCCCTGTTACCTAGCAGTTAAATAGGTACCTGGGGTGTTAGTCAGCTGTCACGGGCTGCTTCCTGGGGGGTGGAGGCCTGGTCGAGGACCGGGCCGCAGGGACAATAAAAAGCCCCGAAATCATCTCAAGATAACCTCAAGATCAATACCTTAGTGTTGATCTGTGTCAATATTATTGTCTTGTATCATTATTGTTGTTCTGTTTTATGTATTAGTCTAAATAACTCGCTTCTCACTAAGCTGTAATGACATAGTTTGCTATATTGATCCCTAGTCGTCCAATTATTGAGTGATCGTCATATTGTTGCTCTATTGAACTATGTTGGCGAAAACATGTAGACCAATCAGGTTGCTGTTCCACAAAGACGTCTGGAATTGTGGCCAATCAGGGCGCTGTTCCACAAAGAGGTCTGGAATTGTGGCCAGTCAGGGCGCTAGTCCACAAAGACGTCTGGAATAGTGACCAATCAGAGCGTTGTTCCACAAAGACGTCTGGAATTGTGGCCAATCAGAGCGCTGTTCCACAAAGACGTCTGGAATAGTGACCAATCAGGTTGCTGTTCCACAAAGACGTCTGGAATAGTGGCCAATCAGGTTGCTGTTCCACAAAGACGTCTGGAATAGTGGCCAATCAGGGCGCTGTTCCACAAAGACGTCTGGAATTGTGGCCAATCAGAGCGTTGTTCCACAAAGACGTCTGGAATTGTGGCCAATCAGAGCGCTGTTCCACAAAGACGTCTGGAATAGTGACCAATCGGGTTGCTGTTCCACAAAGACGTCTGGAATAGTGACCAATCAGGTTGCTGTTCCACAAAGACGTCTGGAATAGTGACCAATCAGGTTGCTGTTCCACAAAGACGTCTGGAATAGTGGCCAGTCAGGGCGCTGTTCCACAAAGACGTCTGGAATTGTGACCAATCAGGGCGCTGTTTCACAAAGACGTCTGGAATAGTGACCAATCAGAGCGCTGTTTTAACTGATGACACCGAAGAGGCCAATCAGAGGAAGTGTTCCCCCGATCATGTAAATATGCCAGAATGCTGATTTACAATCATGTAAATAGACCAATCAGTGGATTTACTCGAAATGACGTCATGTAAATGAACCAATCAGAGCAGTGACGGCCATGACAAATTGTTTACCATCCACCAGTTAAATTACATTCAACCCCCGCCCCCCCCTCTCCTCTTCTCCACATCTCTCTCTCTCTCTCTCTCTCTCTCTCTCTCTCTCTCTCTCTCTCTCTCTCTCTCTCTCTCTCTCTCTCTCTCTCTCTCTCTCTCTCTCTCTCTCTCTCATTACATTACAAACTAAAGTCTTCAATTGTGTTATGTCCTTTTTTCCAGGTAAGTCGAAATGAAGACGAGAAAGTAAGAAGCAAGAAAAATAAGTAATAAAACAGAGAGAGAGAGAGAGAGAGAGAGAGAGAGAGAGAGAGAGAGAGAGAGAGAGAGAGAGAGAGAGAGAGAGAGAGAGAGAGAGAGAGAGAGAGAGGTTATTAAGGAACTGTGTTTTCTACTCAAGGTCTGTAGTTTCCTATTTCCCCAAGACTTACCAAAATGAAGTGTATCTGCATAAGATTATTGCTGTTTTTGCTATCGTGTGTGTGTGTGTGTGTGTGTGTGTGTGTGTGTGTGTGTGTGTGTGTGTGTGTGTGTGTGTGTGTGTGTGTGTGTGTGTGTGTGTGATCACCCTGGACCCTATTTACCTCAGTGAGCCTGGTGGTACCAATCAAAATTGTGTTTCCCATGTTGAAGAGTGACTTGAAAATTAATTTATTTTTCAAATAACTTATGTTTTAAATGCATCGTTATGTGCAAACTTCTAAATTGTGTTATGTTGCGTTATGGACACCCCCTTTCCCCCTTTCAGTTGCAAGCCCCATCAAATGTGACCCCCTTCCCTCCCCCCAAACCAATGTTAGCCCCCTTAAATGTGACCCCTTTCAAGCGTGAACCCCTGCAAATGTTTTCCCACATCAACTCTGGGTTCAGGAGGGGTCGTAATCCCCCCTTTACTAATCAAACCAAAAGTAAATATGTAATATACACATTGTCCCCCCCCCCCTCGTCTCTCTCGAACACATTAATTGGGCCAATCACCACATAATATAAACATTCTAACCCCTCTATACAAACTCGTTTAAATATGTTTGTATAAATATGTTTATAATTGTCTCTCTGTGTGTGATATGTGATGCCTCTCACTTGGGTACGGGCTCGCCATAGCCCGTGCTACTTGGGACTATTTGTTCCAGATAGCGAATCTTTAACAACAACAATTCTCACTTGGGGGTACAACCCTTACCACCCCCCACCCCCTTAAACCCCCTTCCTCCCCCCCCCACCCCTTAAACCCCCTTCTCCCCCCCCCACCCCCTTAAACCCCCTTCCTCCCCCCCCACCCCCCTTTCCGTTGCTAACGATCCAACCGGCCCCTACCGGTCCCTAGTTAGCAGTAGTTTGTGGGTTGTCTAACGAGTTCTCGAGCCCCGAGAAACCATTTCAACTGCTGGTCCAACCCTAATGATACTCCACTTACAACCTTATTCTCCTTCTCATTCTTATTCCTTCCTTCCTCCTCCTCTTGCGACACTTGCTACGTATAAACTGTTCTTGTTTAGTCCCCCCGATTCTAACTCTTTCGTTTTCTGTGTTTTTAGAAATTCAAATTCAAAATTCAAATTTACCGACGTTAGAAGTTTGAATTCTGGCAATCCGACCTTCATCATATAATCATGTTTATTGTATCATTTGTTTAGTATTTATTGTATTACATTGTAATACTAACGCTATTGGTGTTATTATTGTTAATAATATAAATTTATTTGTGTAGTTCTTCCATGCAACACTACATGTATGTGAGTCAAAACACACATTTCACTTATGGTAAAAGGAGAAATGCTTGGAGTGACTCTGTGTACATGCGGCTCAGGCTTGGGTACAAATATTACTGGGAATATGGGATAGATGTTCATGGTAATGACACGAAGTGTAAACTATGTGGTATGTTAAGGTCTCACACCCTTGCCCATTATATTCTTGATTGTCCGTTGATTAATGTATATAGAAACACTGAGATAAGGACTGTTCCTGAACAAATAGCCTGGATGTGTCACAACGGAAAGGTTGATGATATTCTTTGAGAGATATAAGAATTTTGCACCAAGATTGTAATATTTTGTTGAATTATCTGCAGGTGTCTTGCAAATTGTCTATACAGTATACCTAGGTCATAAAAGTATTTGTGTGTACGTCTGATACCATACTACTTGTGAGGGAGGAAATGTATATGTTTACCTCTCAGAATGTTTGGTAATGTGTTTATTTGTGATGTGTGTCTATGTATATATTAACACGTTGTACTGAATGGGGTGAGAATAGCTTGAGCTACCTCATCCCTTTGTGTGTATTTTACCTCAATAAACTTATTTCAATTTCAATTTCAATTTCAATTTCTCGTATATGTCTCGTGGGTGGTGGTGGTGGTTGGTGGTTGGGGTGGTGGTGGTGCTGCTGCTGGTGCTGCTGCTACTGCTGCTGCTGCTGCTGCTGCTGGTGCTGATGCTGCTGCTGCTGCTGCTGCTGCTGCTGCTGCTGCTGCTGGTGTCCGAGCAAGGCGTCCTGGGCCTGACGGTCCTCATCATCCTTCTTTATCCAGTATTATATAGAGGCCGTAAGAAAGGCCAGAGGTGAAGGCTAATACCTGCACCGTAAACCCGCTCTTAGGTCACAGGTTAATAAGGGTTAAAAGGAAAAAAAGGGTTCAATGTTAATATGAGATAGATTTTAAAATGTTAATGGAATTATATGTTAAAAAAGTTCATGTTATTAACGTTAAAGATTTATTTAACCCAGCTCCTTGGGTTAACTCTCTCTTTCACTCTCTCTCTCTCTCTCTCTCTCTCTCTCTCTCTCTCTCTCTCTCTCTCTCTCTCTCTCTCTCTCTCTCTGAGAGAGCAAGTTCCAAGTTTCTGAATAGTGTGTTCCAAGTATGTCTTGCCCTGTTTAGCCTGTCCCAGTCGTGTTTTGCTATACTTAGCATGTCCCAGTCATATTTCGCTCTGTTTAGCGTGTTCTAGTTAATTCTCGTGTATTTAACGTGTTCCAGTCATCTATCGCCATGTTTAAAGTGTGTCAGTCATGTCTCTCCGTGCTTAGCGTGTCCTGTCGCGTTTATCGTTCTGAGTAGCGTGTTGCAGGCATCTCTCACCCGGACCACAGGTGTCACTAAGTGTCATATCAGGTAATGTTCAGGACCTGGAACTAATGCTTTGTGTAACATTAAGTAGTGTTCAGGACTCGTTACTAGATAGAACAGGAGCATAAGTCTTTTGACTACTTTTTTCTCATAGAATACAATCCTCTAATTGCTTTACAACCGAGTCTCTACCCTGGAAACACAAACCGAAACTGTCTATTTTCCGCTTGTTACAACTTGTAATAAAGTTGTTACATCTTGGTTTAACGTGTTTATGACGTATTAGAACGTTGTTACAACTTGATATATTGGTTGTTATAACTGGTTAGGAGGTGTTAAAACTTGTTCGAACGTTGCACCAACGTCGTAGTTTCGGTGTGTGTTTGGCGGGTAATTAGTGCTGGATGCACATGGGCGGACAATGTATGATCGGCTTCAAATCGCTCTCTGCAGGATTCAAAATCGGGTCTTTGCTTTCGGGGCTGAGTGTGTGAGGGCGCTCACCACCACACACCGCAATTGTGTCTCGTTGACCAGACCACACACTAGAAGGTGAAGGGACGACGACGACGTTTCGGTCCGTCCTGGACCATTCTCACAATCGACTTGAGAATGGTCCAGGACGGACCGAAGAAACGTCGTCGTCCCTTCACCTTCTAGTGTGTGGTCTGATCAACATACTTGAGTCACGTTATTGTGACTCGTTTCATAGAACTGACAGCAGGAAGTCTTGAATCGTTAGAGAACTTCTTTCCAACGCTACATTATTATATATCGACTTTACCGTCGTGTTAAAAGATTTATAGCAATTGAAATACGTCCACAAGCTGACCAATCCTCCACATCTCACCGGAAAGATTAGAATGAGCCCCGCTGCCCCAAAGCTCACGGTTCAGGCTCTCCATGAACCAGAAATGGCCAAAGGACTCAAGAGCCAGACAATGGAGAGGGGAAAGTTGACGCATAAACTCCCCTCACTTTCCTAAGACGTCTGTCTGCCAGAGAGGAATAGAAGAAGGTCAAGTTCCTACCTCCCGTCCCTCCCTACGCCAGGATGAACAGAAGCAAAATAGGAAAACATTGAGAGCTGTGGTTTTCCATCTGGAGACGTTCGCATGGGATGCTGACCCTGGACATGTTCTGTTCGGAAGAGAAATGAAAGCGTTGTATGGATGAAAGGAATTTCCTTTCCGTACGGCGCTGACAAAGCCGCAGTGTTTCGGTAGGAAGCTGAGGCTCCGTCCAGATCCACCTTAGAATAATTCATTACGTAGGAATAGATTAAAGTGCAGGAAGGTTACTAGCTCGTGCAAGGAGGCGCCTGTTTGTACTTGAGCAAAATTAACGTATTTAAGTATGCAGATGAACTTATCGAAGAGTTGTGTGTGTTGGATGTCCCAGAGGGAAGATACACATCGGACTGGGTAAGTTATACCCGCTTCTTCTGATGCAACCATTGACGGCTCACTTATGCATATGACGGCTCACTTAAACACATGACGGCACATGACGACTCACTTAAACACATGACGGCTCACTTAAACACATGACGACTCACTTAAACACATGACGGCACATGATGGCTTACTTAAGCACATGACGGCTCACTTAAGCACATGACGGCTCACTTAAACACATGACGGCACATGACGACTCACTTAAACACATGACGGCTCACTTAAACACATGACGACTCACTTAAACACATGACGGCTCACTTAAACACATGACGGCTCACTTGAACACATGACGGCACATGACGACTCACTTAAACACATGACGGCACACCTTCGCCAATATGTGTTTTGTAACGCGTTATCTGGTGTTTCCTGCAGTGCGTCATATTAAATAAACCTTGAAAGTTCAAGTGAACTGTTGTTACTTCAGCCATTAGCTCGTAGAAGGTCTTAATGTGAAAATGGAAAACAATATCCATAGGAAAATGTGGGGGGAGAGAAGGGCAAGCAAGGAAAGGCAGGTGAGTGAGGGGTAGTGAGGGAAGGGAGAGGGAGGCGAGTGAGGGGTAGTGAGGGAAGGGAGAGGGAGGGGATGTGAGGGAAAGGGAGAGGGAGGTGAGTGAGGGGTAGTGAGGGAAGGGAGAGGGAGGGGATGTGAGGGAAAGGGAGAGGGAGGTGAGTGAGGGGTAGTGAGGGAAGGGAGAGGGAGGGGCTGTGAGGGAAAGGGAGAGGGAGGCGAGTGAGGGGTAGTGAGGGAAGGGAGAGGGAGGGGATGTGAGGGAAAGGGAGAGGGAGGCGAGTGAGGGGTAGTGAGGGAAGGGAGAGGGAGGGGATGTGAGGGAAAGGGAGAGGGAGGTGAGTGAGGGGTAGTGAGGGAAGGGAGAGGGAGGGGATGTGAGGGAAAGGGAGAGGGAGGTGAGTGAGGGGTAGTGAGGGAAGGGAGAGGGAGGGGATGTGAGGGAAAGGGAGAGGGAGGTGAGTGAGGGGTAGTGAGAAAAGGGAGAGGGAGGGGATGTGAGGGAAAGGGAGAGGGGGGGGATGTGAGGGGTAGTGAGGGAAGGGAGAGGGAGGGGATGTGAGGGAAAGGGAGAGGGAGGTGAGTGAGGGGTAGTGAGGGAAGGGAGAGGGAGGGGATGTGAGGGAAAGGGAGAGGGAGGTGAGTGAGGGGTAGTGAGGGAAGGGAGAGGGAGGGGATGTGAGGGAAAGGGAGAGGGAGGTGAGTGAGGGGTAGTGAGGGAAGGGAGAGGGAGGGGATGTGAGGGAAAGGGAGAGGGAGGTGAGTGAGGGGTAGTGAGAAAAGGGAGAGGGAGGGGATGTGAGGGAAAGGGAGAGGGAGGGGATGTGAGGGGTAGTGAGGGAAAGGGAGAGGGAGGTGAGTGAGGGGTAGTGAGGGAAGGGAGAGGGAGGGGAAGTATGTGAGGGGGATCAGTCTCTCGCGGCCTATCTCCATCTCTGCTGGTGACGTCACGGCAGGTTTTATTGTAGTGGTCTGCTGACTCCGAGTTCCATCCCTCCTTCTCTTTATCTCCCTCCCTCCTTCCCTCTTTCTTTCCCTCTTCCTCCCTTCCTCCCATACCTTTTCTTTCCTTAACTACCACAAAACTTCACTAAAAAAATAACGCTGAAGTTGCTAGTTAAACTGATAGTAAAGAGCTGTTATCATTCGTCAGTTCATCTGAAACCTAACTCCAGTACCTTATTAATGAACTGATTATTAGTTTCTCAACAGAAATTCCCTTTATTTAATGCTCATTTGCAGCCATTGTTGGGAAGAGGATGATGAATCAGGAGTCACCTGTGTGTGTGTCGGAGCCTTCATGGGGGCGACTCATCTGACTCATCACGTGTATCTACGCGTTGTGGGGATGGAGGGAATGATCGGTGATGGAGTGTTATTGGGAATGGTAAAGCCAGCATATGGCTGTTGTTGATGGCTGATGAGCGCCTTTGGTTGCAAGGGTCTACGAGGTTGGGCCAGGTGCAGAACTTTGAAAAAATGGGACTTACAGATATTTATTTTTCCTTTCTTTATTCCCCATCTCAAAATCCTTATCCTGACTCCCATTCCAAGTGCTATATAGTCGTAATGGCTTGGCGCTTTTCCCCTGATAGCTCTCTCTCTCTCTCTCTCTCTCTCTCTCTCTCTCTCTCTCTCTCTCTCTCTCTCTCTCTCTCTCTCTCTCTCTCTCTCTCTCTCATTCATCATGTAAATACAAGTATTATATATCGTTACATCGCTTACTTATGGATGAAAAATTCTTCAGTTAAATTAGTTAATTTATAACCAATTGGATTCCCTTTTACCGAGTTCAAATCTTACCTTTCAACCCAGATACAGTTATATAACTGAGCCGCCCACACTGTACAAGACAGACAGCAAGGTGGGGCAGACATTGATGCAGTACTCCACAAGAGTACCACACATAACCAGGCAGAAGTGACCGGAAAGGTGCCCCAGTGGATAAGGGACGTTACCTTAGCAACGGAAAATATTCCGCTGGTATTTTTTTCCAATAAACATTATATATATATATGTGGTTGGTAGGGTGTGTGGTTGGTATGTATTCAGTACCTCTCTCTCGGCCTATTTTCTTGGTTCTAATTGGTGCTTATGTGCAAAGAATAAGGGGGCATTGCTTGTCTTCCAACAGCTGGAGCGGTTCTCGTCTAGTCAGCGATGCCAGGAAGATCAATATTGGAGGATATTAATATCTCGTGCAGCTTCCTAAACTTCGTTTCCTCAAGGATCTCTACAGTTGTCTCACTTCTACCCTCTGTTGTCTGCCTCAGTCTTAGTCTCTCATCTGGGATTACCTCTTCTCTCACTACTGGTACCCTTTACGGCCTCTGTCGTCTATACTTTCGTGGAGGCATGCATTCAGTTCCTCTCACACATTTCTCTGTCGTTCTCTGTGTTCTTGTGTCAACTCTTCTCTTTTTTACTATAGTCACGTGGTTCCTTCTCTGAGATTTTGCTTCTATTATAAATTTGAAATGATGTTTTGTTTTCTGGTGACAGTGATGGACCTCCAGAAAGTACCAATATGTATTGATGGACCTCCAGAAAGTACCAATATGTAGTGATGGACCACCAGAAAGTACCAATATGTAGTAATAGACCACCAGAAAGTACCAATATGTAGTGATGGACCACCAGAAAGTACCAATATGTAGTGATGGACCATCAGAAAGTACCAATATGTAGTGATATACCACCAGAAAGTACCAATATGTAGTGATGGACCACCAGAAAGTACCAATATGTAGTGATGGATCACCAGAAAGTACCAATATGTAGTGATATACCACCAGAAAGTACCAATATGTAGTGATGGACCACCAGAAAGTACCAATATGTAGTGATGGACCACCAGAAAGTACCAATATGTAGTGATGGACCACCAGAAAGTACCAATATGTAGTGATGGACCACCAGAAAGTACCAATATGTAGTGATGGACCACCAGAAAGTACCAATATGTAGTAATGGACCACCAGAAAGTACCAATATGTATTGATGGACCACCAGAAAGTACCAATATGTAATAATAGACCACCAGAAAGTACCAATATGTAGTGATGGACCTCCAGAAAGTACCAATATGTATTGATGGACCACCAGAAAGTACCAATATGTAGTAATGGACCACCAGAAAGTACCAATATGTAGTGATGGACCACCAGAAAGTACCAATATGTAGTGATGGACCACCAGAAAGTACCAATATGTATTGATGGACCACCAGAAAGTACCAATATGTAGTGATGGACCACCAGAAAGTACCAATATGTATTGATGGACCACCAGAAAGTACCAATATGTAGTGATGGATCACCAGAAAGTACCAATATGTAGTGATATACCACCAGAAAGTACCAATATGTAATGATGGACCACCAGTAAGTATCAATATGTAGTGATGGACCTCCAGAAAGTACCAATATGTAGTGATGGACAACCAGAAGGTACCAGTATGTAGTGATGGACCACCAGAAAGTACCAGTATGTAGTGATGGGCCACCAGAAAGTACCAATATGTAGTGATGGACCACCAGAAAGTACCAATATGTAGTGATATACCACCAGAAAGTACCAATATGTAGTGATGGACCACCAGAAAGTATCAATATGTAGTGATGGACCTCCAGAAAGTACCAATATGTAGTGATGGACCACCAGAAAGTACCAATATGTAGTGATGGACCACCAGAAAGTACCAATATGTAGTGATGGACCACCAGAAAGTACCAATATGTAGTAATGGACCACCAGAAAGTACCAATATGTAGTGATGGACCACCAGAAAGTACCAATATGTAGTGATGGACCACCAGAAACTACCAATATGTAGTGATGGACCACCAGAAAGTACCAATATGTAGTAATGGACCACCAGAAAGTACCAATATGTAGTGATGGACCACCAGAAACTACCAATATGTAGTGATGGACCACCAGAAAGTACCAATATGTAGTGATGGACCACCAGAAACTACCAATATGTAGTGATGGACCACCAGAAAGTACCAATATGTAGTGATGGACCACCAGAAAGTACCAATATGTAGTGATGGACCACCAGAAAGTACCAATATGTAGTGATGGACCACCAGAAAGTACTAATATGTAGTGATGGACCACCAGAAAGTACCAATATGTAGTGATGGACCACCAGAAAGTACCAATATGTAGTGATGGACCACCAGAAAGTACTAATATGTAGTGATGGACCACCAGAAACTACTAATATGTAGTGATGGACCACCAGAAACTACCAATATGTAGTGATGGACCACCAGAAAGTACTAATATGTAGTGATGGACCACCAGAAAGTACTAATATGTAGTGATGGACCACCAGAAACTACCAATATGTAGTGATGGACCACCAGAAAGTACCAATAAGTAGTGATGGACCACCAGAAAGTACCAATATGTAGTGATGGACCACCAGAAAGTACCAATATGTAGTGATGGACCACCAGAAAGTACCAATATGTAGTGATGGACCACCAGAAAGTACCAATATGTAGTGATGGACCACCAGAAAGTACCAATATGTAGTGATGGACCACCAGAAAGTACCAATATGTAGTGATGGACCACCAGAAAGTACCAATATGTAGTGATGGACCACCAGAAAGTTGCCTTTTGAATTTGTATAAACAGGAAACTGTTTAATCACACCATAAATATATGACCTAGCCTGTTCTAGCACTCCGTAGGCCTAATACCCGTTATCTTAGGCCTAATAGTACATATATGTGCTTACTAAGGCCTACGAATGTTTAATTTTCGTTTATCTTTTCTTATTGTACCCTCCACAGAAGGACTATATATATATATATTGCTCCATCTTGACAAAGAAGGTCGGTAAGGCTTCCATACCGGCGCTGCGTACTCGAGCACCGGTCTGACATACGTTATGCACGATGCTCTGAATGATTCTTTGTCTAAGAATGCCCCCGAAGGCCCTCAGTGTGTTTACCCTCGGCGTTCGGGGGGGGGGGGGCAGGACTGCCCTCCATGCCCCAGACCTGCCCCCCCGTGCCCAAGATCTGCCCCCCCCCCGTGCCCAAGATCTGCCCCCCCCGTGCCCCAGTTCTGCCCCCCCCGTGCCCCGGCTAGTGTACTTCACTTGTTCTGCTTCCTCCTCCTCCTCCTTCTCCTAGCTCCTCTAGCCATCTTAGACTCGCCCTCTCCTCCTCTCCTTCCTACACTCTCCCTTACACTATACTCACAAGTACACCATGTTGACAATTACACTACACTGACCAAAGACACTTTACACTTGTCAGTGTAACCACACTGATGAATACACTATTGATGAGTCTTGCTTTGATGACACTGATGTCGTCGTGGGGTGACATTGATGTCGTCGTGGGGTGACATTGATGTCGTCGTGGGGTGACATTCATGTCGTCGTGGGTGACATTGATGTCGTCGTGGGTGACACTTGGTAAAGGGGGGGGGACTCATCACCCCTCCCCCCCCCTTACCTCCACCATCACACAGCAGTAACCAACGGAACAGTTGGGTGTGGGAAGATCTTCTTTAACTAGTGTGTGTATGTGTGTACTCACCCAGCTGTGCTTGCGGGGGTTGGGCTCTGGCTCTTTGGGCCCGCCTCTCAACTGTCAATCAACTTATTATTTTTTTTTCACACACACACACACACACACACACACACACACACACACACACACACACACACACACACACACACACACACACACATACACACACACACACACACACACGCACACACACACACACACACACACACACACACACACACATACACACACACATACACACACACGCACATGTGTGTGTGTGTGTGTGTGTGTGTGTGTGTGTGTGTCCTCAGCAAAGTGTAAGGTAATGAAATTAGGCGAAGGGAGCAGGAGGCTGAACACAAGGTACCATCTGGGAGGTGAAATCCTGCAAGAGTCAAATAGAGAGAAAGATCTGGGGGTTGATATCACACCGAACCTGTCCCTAGAGGCCCACATCAAAAGGATATCATCAGCGGCATATGCTAGGTTGGCCAACATAAGAACTGCCTTTAGAAACTTGTGTAAGGAATCGTTCAGGACCCTGTATACCACTTATGTCACACCAATCCTGGAATATGCAGCTCCAGCCTGGAGTCCATATGTAGTTAAACACAAGACAAAGTTAGAGAAGATTCAGCGGTATGCCACCAGACTTGTCCAGGAACTGAGAGGTATGAGCTACGAGGAAAGGCTAAAGGAGCTGAACCTCACGTCTCTGGAAACAGAGGAGTAAGGGGAGACATGATAACCACCTGCAAAATTCTCAGGGGAATTG